>NC_138548.1:197599926-197832926 GCF_964273705.1 Natrix helvetica
TAAAAATATAACATCAGTGACAGAAACCACTGTCACTGTAAAGGTTTCTTCTGACCAACTACATTCAAGAAAATAGCACTACTATGTTCACCTTAAGCAAACCGTATAACAAATATTGAAAGCGTACTATCATTATTCACTTCAAAACACACCACCCGTTTCAAATGAACTTCCTGTAGAGCCTTTTATGCAGAAGTTTGCAAAGATGAGCATAAGAAAAAAAAACACAAAAGCTGATCCTATGCAAAGGAAGCATGCCACTGTAATCTCTGCAACACTGTGGACTTCAAATAAGAAATATTCAGTAAAATAAGCGCCTATATGATCTTTAGGTTACACTGCCCTGTAGTATATATGGATCCTTTGATCCATCCAAGTTACCATTTTTGTGGATCCAACTTCTTACTCAGGACTTTGGAAATTGCCCTTATCAAGCAGAGAAAAATTCTTTGCAGAGCTGACTAAATGCCTCTACCACTGGATACTCAATCACCATATCATATTTTTACATATATTTATTACAGTTTTATACTACCAGACTCAAAACACAAATCTGCAATAATACAATAGTCACGATGGTGATTATTCACTTCCCAAAGGCCTTCTCAAACAGCTCGGCCTTTAACAGTTTCCAGAAAACCAACAATGATGCTCTTAATATGATTTCTAGAGGGAGGTACTCCATAATATGGGGGCTGCAACTGAAAACAGTTTGTGAGCCCTCACCCTTTCCACTTCATGTATTTGGGAGACCATTAAAAATGTTGGTAACGTGTGCACTGGGCCATTCAGGTGGGCTGCTTCTGTGCAGAAAAAGTGTCCCTGTAAGTACGTCAGTGCTAAGCTATGTAGAACTTTGTACGTCAAAACCAGCAAACTGCACCTAGAAATCTACTGACAGTCAATGAAGAGACTGCAAAAGAGAAATTATATGATTATAGCCCCTTTGTTTGCTGATATAATGAGTCACCATTTTTATATAAGTTGTTAATACAGTCTTTAGAGGTAGCTCTATGTAGAATTCATGTAGTAATCCAAACCCATAGTAATAAAAGGATGAATCACTGTGGCTAGAAACTTTGATGTAAATATAAAGATAATGCATAACCATGATAACAGATAAATCTAGCCCTGGCTTTGCTTTCTTCTGTTTGAACTTCCAACTCTACATTGTTAAAATGGCTCGCTAATTCAGTATTGCATCCCCACTACTCATTTTTGCAAGTATACGTTTTTTCTACTATAGTATTTAGCCCCAGAGAGGAAACTAATTTCTATCCAAACATTCCAGAGGCAATGCTTTTTCTTTAAACAAATGTATGCTCACCATAAATAATGTTACATAAGCTTAGTATTACAGGCTCACTTGAGAACAGCATCTGTTATTTGAACAATCATTCCAGAATATCCTGGTCAATGTTATTCTGATATTACAATTTTTGAACTAAGCCTGAAAAGAAATGTTAATGGTTACCTAGCATATCGGTAACTGATGTAAGTAGTTCCCAGAACTTACGTTTCTCAAGTCCTTACTGTGGCCCAACGTGGCTTCAGAACACTTTAGCAGCTTCAAATGGCCTTTTAATTTCAGGCTTTCCTGGACATAAACAGCCTGACTACAGTGATCCATGTTATGAACATGTTCTGTGCTATTACCAGATCATCCTTTAACTTCACAGAATTCAGCTACTGCAATTCTTGTCAGTTTGTCTATACAAAGCTGTATTAGAATTCTAAAGCATATACTGTAACCTGGTTCTTGCAGCCATGTTCAGTTCAAAATATTTGTATGTATATACAAAAGACTGGGTGTCCCACCCCACCCTTTGAATACAGGTAGAACTTGAGACTATTCAAAGTTCAAAGTTTCAAAGTTACAACGAACCAGCAAAAGCTACTTATGACCCAGATTCAAAATTCCAATGTTACCTGATTGCATTTTGCACACTCAGCAACCGGCTTGCATTTACAGTCATTTGCAGTGTTCTGCAGTCATGTGATCACAGTTGAAGGCATTTTTGCTGGAAACTGGTACCGTATTTTTCAGAGTATAAGACACACCAAGATTTTGAAGAGGCAAATTTTTTAAAAAATGTTTTTGCACTGCAGAACTCACGAAAACAGGCCTGGTTTTTTTTTTTCCCCAAAAAAAGGATGAATAGCCTTTAGGAGGCTTGTAGAGTGCTCCTGGGGGCTGGGGGGGCAACAATGAGCAAAAAACGGCCCATTTTTCGCTCATTTCTTGCACCCAGATTTTCAGCCTCTTTCTTGAAGGAAAAAGGTATGTCTTATACTCGAAAAATATGGTATTTACTTTCGGTTTCTGGCAAAAAGCACCTCATAACGAACATAGCTTAACAACCACTTATACAAATTATACAATTGGGCGTGGTCATGTGGTGATCTGCTTTACAGACATCACACAAACATAATTCAATGCTTAATGATGGTCGTAAGTGAAGGACTGCCTATATCTTCCCAGTTAGCATAAGTGAATTACAGATTTCTTTTTTTTTAAAAGAAACAGTTAATTTTTATATGCCTAAGCAGTCTAAATTGGAGTACGTTCCACTTTAAAAATAAAATAAAAATAGATGGAAAAACTCTCTTAAGCACCAAATGCTGGTAGTTCTTGCTTATTGACTACACATTAAGCAACTGTTGTTGTTTTTTAAAGTTACAATGTTACTGAAGAAAAGAGAATTACAACCAATCCTCAAAGATGCAGCCATCACAGTGTCCCAATGGTCATATGTTTGTGATTCAGGCTTTTGACAACTGATACGCTCTTACAATAATTGCCAAGTTCTACGGTCACATGATCGTCTTTTGCAACTTCCACAAGTATCCGAAAAGCAGAGTCAGTGGGAAAGCTGGGAGGAAGTTGCAAATTATGTCACATGATGCAATGCTTAATAATCCACAGTGATTCGCTTAATGGCCACAGCCAGAACTGGTGCAAGTCAGCATGACCTTATGTCATTTCATTTTGTGACTGTGTGGCTTAGCAAAGGAGTTGTTCATAGATAAGTAAGCACTACCTGTAATCCAAATCCCATAGAAAATGTGATTTTAAAAAGAGCATGTTGAAAATGTAAGTCTCTTATGGTAGACATTAGTTCTCCCAACCAAGAGGTCTAGTAATTCAAATACTTGATGAAAGTGTTAAATGAAAGTTAATAAATAAAGAAATGTCTTAAAAAGAAATTTCTAACCTTTTTGATAGTAATTCATAGTATTTCCATGAAAAAATTTCTATCTCATTCATAGTTTGGCTGTTTCAATGACACTATACTAATTCTCACTAGGCACCAGAATCAATGTTTACATTTCACACCTGCCCAAGCTGGCAAAAGAGAAAGTCTACATTTTTTGTGTTTGTGGCCAAGATCAAAATTTTAGACACATGGAATATTTCCCAGCAATAACCTAAAGCCACTTTCTCAGTTGCAACCTCTTAAAAGTCCCAGGTTCCAAAAGAACAATCTCCCAAATGTTGGTATGCCCTTCTTGAGCTTAGAATTATAGAAGTGAACACAAGAAACATGCCGTCACACATGCAGGCAGAGGTGTCAAAACAACCCAGTAGGACTGTTCTAAATTAGAAGTCAAATCTACCACCTCCTTCCATTTGAACCTTTCAGGGACAAGCAATAACATTTAAATGACCTTCTCTTCACATCACAATTAAGCTGTCCAGTATAAACACAGACTGCTACAAATTATTTTGCTAAAAAAGAATATCCCAATAATTAAGGCATTTTATTGTTACTTGTAAGCCTTGCAGGGTTTTTTGGTTTAAAAAGCATTAAAGCATCATAGTGTAAACAAGTAGATAAAGCAGTAAGCAAACAAACATAATAAGTGTATTAAAACAGATCCCTGAAGTAAAATCAATAATGTAAAGTCTCAGCTGAATTATGCACACGTGTGCCTTCAGCAGAATACTAGAGACATCTAGCACCTAGCTATCTTTTTAATCAGTATGTCACTATTTATTTTAGTAAATTCTAGCTGAACTATTATAATATTATAGAATAGATGGAGCTATCCTGAAAAGCAACACAAAAATTTACTAAGTAGAGCAGTATATTCACTTTCCTTGCTGAATATTATAGTTTTATTCAGAACCCAATCAGCCCCCATTCATTTTTAAATTAGTAAAGGTCAGTAGTTTGAAATATGCCCTTTCAGTAATCATTTCCTCTCACTTATTAACTGCTAACCCTTTAATTACCCATTTCCTCTTTGCAATCAAAAGAAATTTCAATATTCATTAAGTGTCTTCTCTTTTTTTAATGCAACTACATGTTCATAGAGGGGGGGAAATAAAAGCACTAATGTACAAATAAGTGGGACCTCACCAATTATTCACAAATCATAACATTCATCTGATGGATCAATATTTTACCGTCCATACTGAATAAGTTGGTGTGGTATTTAATAAAATTTTAAAAACGCACTCAAATGTAAATCTTTCCCACCGCACAACATTCAAAGAGGTAATATAACATAGCCATATTAACAGATTGATGACAAAGGCATCCTAAAAACTAAATTACTGCCTTTCTGATAAAATGATCAAAACTATATTATTCAGCAGTTCAGAAATGTCTCAGGTTATGTAGTTAATTGGGCTAAACTCTTAAGATATTAACTCTCAAAGGCTTTACTCTCTGTTGAAACATAATAAAAGTGGTTTTAAGTGAATTCCTTTAAATTTTGGCAAATAATCATTTCAAAGAAACTTTCTTCATTCACAATGTATACTTATCTTAAGTTTTTTTTAAATCACACATGGTAATCAGTACAGACAGATTGTTAAGACTCCTATGAATTTATACAAAATTCATTTAATTTAATTAATTAAAATGACTATTGCTTCCTGGCTGCATTTACTTGGTGGTACTTTCTATGTCAATACTTCTAAACTTTTTTAACAGATTCATGAAATATTAAGAATTTACTTATAGCAAGAATACGCCTCTTAGTTTTTTTAAACCTAAATTACAGTTATTGTAAAACAAAAGGGATTTAATTTCTCAGATTTTCAATTTTATGCTGCGCAGAATGTGTCTTGATTTCCCTTTGGAATGCAGGTGATCAAATCAAAATCCATTACATGCACAATAATAAAATAATTAAGTGATCCCAGTAATGTCAAATAGGAGCTCAATTCCAATTTTAGGTACAGTGATATAGTGAATTAAAAGCTAGAAGGCATATTTAGAAAATGTTGGAATGAAAGTATAATTTCATCCCCCAATTCATACAACATATTTACACTCTGGAATAATCCCAGTCTAAAAATAGTTAAGTTTGCTGGAATGTGGGAGAGAGAATTAGAAGACATGGGCTGCAATTTATTACACAAATAAAAATTTCAAGCTATTTAAGTTATTACTTGAGGAATTTAGACTATGTAAAACAGAAAATAGAAATGTATTCAATTAAAATACCTCTTAAATTCAGTTTGGTGTGATGCAGTGGCTGCACTTAAAATTCCAGAACCAGTACTTACGTTCAAACCATAAAAATTTTATATACTTGTAAATTTTATTACTAAAATGCATATTATTTTTAAGAACAATGGAATAAAGGAACTAGAATAGTCTACATTATCAATGACAAAACATTTGAAAAAATATTAATTATACCCCATATGATTTTAAGAAGACAATTTCAACAAAAGCTTTTTTTCTGTATCTATTATATTCTTCAGAAAATGTTCAAAAAATACTAGTTTCCAATTACAATATTCTATCTATGGATAAGGGAATACTTACCCATTTCATATAGCTTACTCAATTAATACTCTATTTTAATATCACAAGTTAATATAATATTACAATGTTCATTCTAGCTTAAGGATATGTGTTTTTGGAGGGTATAATATTTTATATGAAATATGAATTTATTGTGTATGAGAGGTAGCAAGGAAATATTTAATACTGACAGGACAGATTTAGTTCATGTTTTACTAAATGTTTACAATCATGGATTATAGATCTAATCTCATTTATTTTTGTGAACTGGTATTCTTCCAACAAAATGGAAAGAGTGATTAAATTATTTTGCATTGATAAAGTTTAATGTTTTAAGAATTAGGTGACATATTTTTGCATGTAATGACATTTTTTTGACATATTTTTCTTTCTTATCCTTTCTTTTTTGCATAAGAAATTAAAAGGAATTTTAAACATTTAACAGTTTAAATGAATCAAAGTATTGTTTGTAATCTGATCTATGCAAAATCAGGGAACTTGAAGTCAACACTGAGTTGTTAGGCTGCTCTGGAGTAATCTGCAAGTCCATTTCTTGAAATCATGTCACTATCTTTGAAAAAAAAAGGGTATATATGCATATTCACCTACAAACATAAAAAAATCACCTTGCTACTAGGTCTGCTTTAAGAGTAAATCACTCTTGGGAGACAAGTCGTCTACCCTACTTTATTAAAATGTATTCATGAAGTGCAGAAATATGAAAAATACAAACAAATTCTGATATGTTAATAACAGTTTTGATACTTGAGTCCTTAGCAAATATAATCATGATTAAGAGTGAGTGAATAGTGAAGGCCATAATACTATATATCAGGAATAGGCAACCTGCATGACCACATATATTGAATCATACCTTTATTATACAAAAGGAGAGTTTGCTTGCCAAATTACATTTGGGATTGACTGACCTAAGGTCACCCTTAACCTTGACCAAATTAGCATACATTTATACATTACACTATTTAGTATTACATGTGCTTGGCCACATTATTTCACTTAATGCTTCTTTCAATATATCCAGCAATCCTTCCAGACAGTGAACTAGAATAGAGAGAATAGTTTGTCAATAGCTATCCAGCAACTTTGTGTCTGAGGTTCACGATCTGGATGTTTCCAGATTGCTTAATAACAAGCATTCTGAGATTGCAGGTACTTAATCCATAGAGGACTCTCCTGAAATATCAACTGATGCCAAAAACCATATGGCTTAGATATCTACAAAGCTATCTACTCCCAATTCATTCCGCCCATACAATAAGGTTAACTCCACATCCCTTCATTTAATCATCTATAGAGACCAATGAGTTGAGCCTTTTCTATTACAGCTCCAGTTCTTTGGAATAGCTTTAAGATGATAGTTATAATGCTGTTGCTTGTTTTTATTATTTTATTTTACCATAAGAATAGAATGTAAGATCCCTGCTGGATTGGAGAAGCACATAAAATTCAATAAATTCATATATAAGTAGCACTTGACATTTTCATCGGGAAAATGTACATGATAATTAGTAACATGTATTAACAGATGGGTCACTTAGCAGAAGAGGTTACTAGATTTGAACTACACCAGGAGATGAATTAAGCAATATATTCTGTTTAACCTGCTATTTCAGATTCTTGATATGGCTGGGTGATATAAACAAAAATGGATAAATGTATATAAATAGAAATATCATTCTTTATAAAAAAAAATCAATCCAAAATCTTCTAAATGTTATTAAGGATTGAGCATTGGGAGAGTTGGTGTAAAAGTATTAGTTTGGTAACACCCTTAATGCATAGTTTAGAGCACTGCTGTTCCTAACAAAAAGCATCAAGCACTCAATACTGTCCTAAATAATTCTCACCTTACTGACCACAACTATGACTACATTATTAAAGCTTCACTATTTCTAGTTATTATCCTTATTAGTTTACTTTTTTAAAAATCAAAATATGAACACCAAAAACGGTTTGACTTTTTAAGAAATACACATCCTTCCAGGTGGAATAGAGTCTAACTATTTTCAAAGGAACATTATACTAAATTGATTTAAATGTAACATTAAATGATGAAATATTTAATCAGAATTGACTAAAGTCCTAAAAGCAAGGCTGACATGATCTACTTAGCATGATGTGTAAATTCAGTCAAAACATAGGTTATGTTTTATCCTGGCTCTGCTCAGTTTTATTAAAGTCAGGACAATATTTGTATGCCAATGATAAATATTTGTATAGATTAATTTGAAATGAATGCAATTCATTTGGTATATTTTAAATCTCTATCGACATATTCTGTGTTCTGTTCATTCTCTCCCAATCTGCTATAGTGGAATGGCAAAAAAGAGTATTCATGTAGCACTTGAACCTATGAAAAGATGTAACAACCACAAAAGAACAATGTATCTCATTTTGAAACACGGCATTAAGGAAAAAAACTAGTGAGAGAAAACTGGTCTGTTAATTCACACTAACTCATAAAAACTCATGTTTTTTCCTGTAAATAAGCAGCTCTTATAAAAGGCATATATATAGCTTTCAGAACTGTGTATAAGCTACCATAAATGAGCAACAAAGTAATTCTTACAGCATGTTATCGCTGGAAATATTATATCTGGATTACTACTACTGTATATATAAGATTTCTAAGGATTAGGATCTATATAAGAACAGTGGCTCTAGACTCTGGACTAGGACAAAGAACATAAAAGACATAGAAGCTCACTGGCTGACACCATCTCATAACCCAATCTACCTCAAGAAGGAACTTTTGTTGAGGTGAATTTTTGGAAGTGGCTGAAATGATGTTATTTTAATAAACCAGGCCAGGATTTTCAGAGGATAGCTTTGGGAAAAAAGTATAGGTTAATCCCACCTTTTAGCATTTTCCTGTTGAAAATGGGAGGGGAATTACTTCACTGTTTCGTAACAATGTAATGTCTAAATTCAAAAGCATGATTTCTGAGCACTCCAGGAAAGATGCCATAGATTATAAACATGCAATAATTTGGCCATTTTTCAGATAAATAATTAACATCTGTATGATTGAATCAATAGTCTATTTTTCCATGGATCTGGATATTTTTAAAAAGTAAATAAAATTAAATAAAAATTTAGCACCATTAAATGTTTGAGTTTAAAATGCATGACTTTTAACAGCATTCTTGCAAACTTTAGTTGATGAAAGGTAAAAGGTAAAGGTTCCCCTTGCACATAAGTGTTAGTCATTCCCGACTCTAGGGGGCAGTGCTCATCTCTGTTTCAAAGCCGAAGAGCTAGCGCTGTCCAAAGAGGTATCCATGGTCATGTGGCCAGCATGACTAAATGCCAAAGGCGCACAGAACACTGTTACCTTCCCACCAAAGGTGGTCCCTATTTTTCTACTTGCATTTTTACATGCTTTCGAACTGCTAGGTTGGCAGAAGCTGGGACAAGTAACCGGAGCTCACTCTGTTGCGTGGCATTAGGTATTCGAACCGCTAAACTGCTGACCTTTCTTAGCCACTGAGCCATCGCGTCCCATTCCGTTGATGAAAACTTACACTATTTATTCTTGCTGAAACAAATTAATATCTCTCTAAAATATCAATAAATTGCCACTTTTTCAAAATAAATTATATATTGTATTATGTTTACTGTACTCCATTTGAAAATTGGTCACCCAGGGTTATTTATGAGATGGCTAGTTTATTTCTGAATTAAATAAATAAATATATGAATACCAGATACCTAATAGTTACCGGCATCTGGTTGGTGGCATCCAAACTTTAGAATGTCCTTACAAGTGATATTTTATTTCACCATGGTTCCTTTTGTTTTGAGCCAAATTGAAATACTGTTTCCTGAGGCATTTTAAATATTTTATTTAATGTTATCAAATTGCTGTTTTCCTAACTGCATAGTTTCTATAGCTCAAGTTATAATTTTAATGTTACTATACTAATTTTAGATTTTAATATTAACCATTTTTGTTGAATTTAAGAACAGTGACAATAAAGATTATACTTATAATAATTTTCTGTAACTACTTTACAGAACTTTTGCCATTGTCACATGCTGAAAATTAGTAACTTTCTCAAATAATAATGAAGATGAAGCATAAATTGTTAGCTAACATATGTTTGATAAATAACCACAACATATAGTACAGGGGCTACATTTTTTAGAATGCTTTATAGTCCTTAATGCCACCTAAGACCACAATTAAAGGTGGCAAATTATAATACTATTCCAGGAACTCACATAAATTCACCCACATTGACATAAAACTGTCAAAAATATATTTTTGCTTAAGTAATAAAAGCTGCAAAACAAGAATACAATAAGCGTTCGAAACCAATGTTTATGATAAGGAAGATATAGGTAATATAGTACTTGATTTTCATGAAGGCTAGGATTCTGAAATTAAATACTAGTTTGGGTAGCGGAATAAGAAGGGGTAGATCATACATGCATTAGAATCAAAGAAGACTATCAAATAAACAAGATCAGACATTTAGCGTTATAGGTTACTTAGGACAGAAGTGTTACAATATAGTAAACAATTGTTGTAACTGATAAGATAGTACTAAGATCACACAAAATAGTTGGTAGCAGAAAATTAAATGACTGGTGAAAATACCACAACTATAAAGCATCTTTTTCCAGACAGAACTCTTTACATATGTCCAATTACAATTCTCATTTTTTGCTAGCATTTCCTATGCTGAGATAATGGTAATTTAGTCCAAAGATCATCAACAGGGCTCATAGGCATGACATCTACAACATCACTAGATGGCACTTCGGCACCTTCAAATTATACAAATAACAGAATTAACTAAAATAAGATATTGTTAGGATTTGGAAAATTTGTATTAAAACTTTTAAAACAAAACGCATTTGGCAGTTTAAGCAATGCGCAAAATTTCATGATGATAACCACTACATAACAAGGTTACTGATCCCTAATGTTGTTTTGAAAATACCAGATTGAAGAAAGTGCATTAGAAGATTAATAACAACAAAGCTCAAATGAAAGTGGAAAGTGAGCATCAATGGAGCACTGTAGAAAAATGGATACAAATAGATGAGAGCAAAGGTATGCAATTAAGTATCAGATCATCCTACTGTAACTCTCCAGACAGAAAAAGGAAGGGGGAAGTTGGTGTAAGAGCAGCACTAATTTTTTGTTCTTTGATGGATTCTGAGCAATCACCCTTCACCTAATCCTCCACATTGAAATAACCAAAGAGCAGTAGAAGAATAAAAACAGGTTCTTTACTGTGAACACTAGATATTAATCAAATAGTGGCTGTTATTTCTAACTATCACATATTTAATTATTCTTGCCAAGTAAAGGAGTGACTGGAAAGGAAGTGAACGCATGAATACTGCTCCTCTAAGGTGCACTACCATATTCCCTTTCTTACCGCTCTTTTTATTAGGATGAGTTTGTGTCTCTGATAATTCAATATAGATAAGTCCTTGACTTACAACCATTTATTTAGTGACCGTTTGAAGTTACAATGGAATTGAAGTGACTTACGACCGTTTTTCACACTTATAACTGTTGCAGCCTCTTCATAGTCACGTGACCAAAATTCAGATGCTTGGTAATTGGTTCATATTTATGACGGTTGCAGTGTCCTAGGGTCATGCAATCACTTTTTGCGACCTTCTGACAAGGAAAGTCAATGGAGAAGCCCGATTCACTTTACAACCGTGTTATTAACTTAACAACTGCGGTAATTCACTTAACAACTGTGGCTTGTACAACAAAGGTTGTAAAATGGGGCAATTTAACTTAACAAATGTCTCACTTAACAATAGAAATTTTGGGAAGAAATATTGTAAGTTGAGGACTATCTGTAAACCTTAAGAAGAGATGGAAGCTACTGTCCCTACTCTCTTAGTAAATCTATCAGGATGGGACGAGTGACAATTGCAAAAAGTGAAGGTTGCTAATCTCATTTAGTTACCTATCTAGTTGAATGGTCTTGCATGCTCAACATTTCTCCTTGCGCCCAAGGATCCAAAACAAATGAGTTTCCATCTCTGCTTCTTTGCCTCACCTTCTGCTATTTACACTAGCTAAGTTCCATTCCATTGTGACTGTACCAAATGAGCAGGCAAAAGGTTGCTGTCCATGCACAAACAGCCACCTTGGATCATTTGCCTGTATCCTTATATCTATTAGAGGCCACCATAGCCAGGAATGAGGCCCAATTTTTCCTGCTGCATAACCTGGAAAAAGGAGGGCAAAGACAGCACTTTCCACTCACAGGGGAGCACAATGCAACCCAATCCTCCCTGCAGTGCAGCCCATGGAGAATACCATGCTAACTTTGTCCAGTTTCTTGCCTTTTGCATGCATTCAGTATAATGGAGCTGCCTGGAAGGAGAAGAATCTTCCCCCAAAAGCATATATCAGGAATAAATCTTGAGAAAAGGACACCCAAGGAAGTTGGTGGGATCAGCTGCAGGAAGGTAAAGCTGCATGGACCACACATAGCTTGGGGCCTAGAGGCTGGAAAAGATGGTCAGCACCACGAAGAGTAAACCCGGGGAGCTGACATCAGCCACAGAGCATCAAGGAGCATCAAGTCACCTCTGACCTTAAGCCCACCCCCCTCTCTTCAGGGGGCACGCCCATGTCTTCCTCACCCACTCCTCCTCCCCTCTTAGGCAGGAGGAGCAGCCCCTCCCATTGCTGGGCAGAGGGGATTGCTGTGACGCACTCAGGGGCCCTGGGCGCGCAGGAGAAAAGGGGAGGGGAACCCACGAGCGGAAAGAAACCAACGGCCGCATCACGGTCGCGCATCCTCTCCACCCTCGGAACTGCTTCAAATGGTCCCGTCTAAGGCCCCCATGCAAGGGATTTCATGGTCCGGCCCAGGTCTTCCCCACCCCCTTTCCTCGGGTCACTCACAGTCTCTCTTCATCTCCGCTCGGCGCCGCCGCCATTTTCTTCGCAGCGAAGAACCCGCGGGGGGGGAGGGGGAAAACCGAGCCGGAGAGGAAACCCGGACAGCCAGGCTCCTCCCACCTCGCTGCAATTGGATGTTGGGGCGCATCACTCATGTCTCCATCACAAAACGATTGGCCGGTGTTTCTCTACACAGGCGAGGCTGCCCTGCTCTTGGCGGCCGTTAGAATTGGCGGGAAGCGCTGTCAGTTACAACGATACGAAGTGGGCAGGGGATAAATTCTCACTCTGTTTCTGATTGGACTGTGCAGGTTGTTTGTCTATCGATAGGTCCGTTGGCTTATCAGTCACTGGACAAAAAAATGGTACGGAATCGCGGGCTTAAGGATTTTGAAATGTAACGGGTCTAACGTTTTTTTAAAAACTGCTTCAGTAGTTTCTCCGCTGTGAGCTCCTAAAGTTCTTTGTTTTTTAGCGTTAAAAGGAAATACTTTATTCCGAGAAGGCAGTCACATCAGTGCAGTGTATCCAAGGTCATGATTCTCAAATGACTACTTAATTGGTCCTGATTACAAAATAACTAAAGCCTTCCCGTTCCGAATGACTCCCGACGACTTTACATGAAGGGATAAAGCAGCTTTCTTGGTTTGGTACAAAAGTGGTTTTTCATTCCATTGTAGGCTATATATATATATATATGCGGGGCTATCTAATACCTTAAAAAACAACTGTCAATTCCACTATGCAGCCTCACAATATCATCACATTGTCACATGAAGGTTATCTTAAAGCCCCTGTATTAAATAGTAATGGGTAGGACATAAGTCTGCATAAGGTTTCATCTGCCCACCGTATTATTCCAGCTTGCAAGTCTGATAAAGGAAACAGCTGAAAGAGTCAGATTCTTACATGCTGAATCCAACCACAGCGAGTAAAATGCTGGTTTCAGTTGGGCCTTCTCACGTTTGCCTGTTACATTGTAAAAAAAAACAAAGCACCTCCATACTGCAGTTATAGATGAGGCAAAAAAAGAGGACAATCTGTGTATACCAACATTTCAGAGGTTTAAAAAAAGTATATCTTTAAAAACAAAATTTGTTGCAATTGTCCTTGCCACATTCTGTGCTATTAAAAATATTTAAGGTACTCATAAAAAGATAAACTTATTCTTCTTGTGAACATGCTAAATGGTTGAAACATATTAGCGATAAAATCAAAAATTGATACAAAAGTATATGTATACACACACACACACACACATGTATGCAAGTGTATCAATTTTTTTATTTTATAACAATATGCTTCAACCATTTAGCATTTGATAACCAAACAAGTAGTGAACAGAAAATACTAATGTTGGCTTTCTTAAACATAGCTTATTTAAAAAAAAACCAAAAGCCTTCATTTATACCACACACTAACCATATAGCATTGTTTACAAGCCCATTAGCTAGGTTTATGAAAACATTAAACTACTGTTGGAAGAAATGTCCTTCTGGGTTCAGCTCCAAGTGGGGAAAAAGACACTGGAAACATGGAGGCTGCTTGGAAAGATGGTTTTAATGGTGGACAGGACCACATGGCTTGAGTCCTGAACAGAAAAGATGATCACATGCTTCAATGTTGGTGGAGAAGAAGAGAAGGGAAGAGAAGAGAGTGAAGAAGGGCTTGCAGGGCTTTTTATAATCTGTTCGGCCCCACCTATCTGTTTCATGTTCCTGTGTAAGAAATGTATTCTGATTGGTTATCAGACTCACATGGGCCCATGCAAGGGCAACCCTCTAGGCTGAGTTTTGAATCCAGGTTTGGTTGAGTTCAGATGCCATGTGGTCAGTTGAGTAAATGCTTATATTATCATGCCTTAATTCCCACCCCCCTGGAGCTGAAGGGGAGAACTCTTTTATTATGTAAAGGGACTGGCTCAGGCTTTAATGGCTCATGGACAAAAGGTGTGGGCAGGAAACTGCAGGGAGAGTTACCTTGTCTTTTTGAAACATGTTTCTTTTCACATCCAGAGAAATATTCTGCCTTTTCAATATTTCCTGGGATATTTCATTTTTATGGGAGAGGGATGGGTGATAACTTCCTACACTACAAACAGGACATTTGGAATCTCACATGCTAAAGAATTAATAGTGATTCCTTTAAACCACATTTAGCTGGATTTGCACGATAATTTTAAAAATACAGTTTACAAATCAGAAGGGCTGGATTGACACAACACTATATCAAACTTAAACCATACAATTTATACAGTTGCATGATTCAAATTATTCTGCTGCTCAGCAGCTCCACTAACACAAGCTTTATAACTGGTATAGTTGGACACTGAGTTTGCTTGTAGAACACAGTCCTATACAGCTGCATCATTTCAGAAGTTGGTTCACGTTTATTTGGGATTAAGCTCCACTAGAGTTTTTCTAGCCATCCAATTGCGCTCAGGCTGAGTTAAACACTTCTAATTATGGTAAATTTATTTTAAACATGGATGTGTGCTATAACTAAGATCTAATCAAAAAATCTTTTCATAACATAAACATGGATTAATTATAACACTCTGCTCATATAAATCCCAAAAGCATGGTTTCTGACCTTCTTCCAAGTTGTAGGAACTGCTAGCTGGGCTGAACACTACTACACTCTTCCAATATAACAGGATTATCAGGCCCAGTAGATAGGTTATGAAAGTTATCTGAGTCTCACTTTGATAAGAAATGTAGGCAGAAAATAACGCCAAAAAGAAAAAGGTGCAGAAAACAGCAGGAAGTTATAACTCCCACATCCTTGACGTGCCATGCATATTAGTTATAGTTGTATCTGCCCCCTAGTGCTGCTAATGCAAAAGGATACAAAAATGCATTTCATCAGTTTATTAGCTTCTGCTTCTTGTAAAGCAATGCATGCACTACATAGCAAATTCAATTAGAAAGAAACTGGAATCTTTGATTAGATCAGGTTGTGGGCAGAGATTCAAAACAGAGAAGAGATCTGCAATCATGTAGGAGAATTCTATATATTTTATGCAAAATTCTTAAACAAAATTAGTGGTAGTTTATTTATTTAATTTATATGCTACCCTTCTCACTGTTGGGACTAGCACCTCACTAAACAATGCAACTGATGAGTTGCGCTTGATTTTATAACTTTTTGCCACAGTCATTAAGCAAATCACATGGTCATTAACTGAATCCAACTTCACCTATTGGCTTTGTTTGTGAGAAGTCCCCCCAGAAGGTCACAAATAGTGATCACATGCCACCCCCAGATGCTGCAACTGTTGTAAATATATACTAGTTGCCAAGTACCTGAATTTTGACCACGTGACTATGGAGACACTGCAATGACCATAAGTGCAAGGATGAGTTATGTCTCTTTTTTCAACACTGTCATAATTGTGAATGGACCATTAAATAAATGGTCATAAATTGAGGATTACCTGTATTTATTAGCATTTACAATAGACTTTCTACCACTAGTTTGCAGAAAAATAAATATTATTGTTTATTTTATTTTTTCCCCTTATTCATTTGCCAATAATAATTTTCTTTGTTTGCTGGTTCTCTTGGGTCCAACACCACCTGAGGTTTTTCTACAAGATTTTTATAACACATATATGACAAGACATTAATAGGAGAGACCTTTCCAGCAATATATGTGGTCAACAGACACACTGGATGCATCACACAACATATCATACAAACATTGCTAAAAAAAAAGCAGGTACAACTTAATCTCATATACATTAGTACAGCATCATATATTTACAAATCCTATAGATTCTTTTTCTTTCCAAACCTAGAGTTATATTACTTCAGCCTCTATTTTTACATAAACCCATGTGACTCACTGTCAGTGATCTCTAATACATTGAGGTAATCTCTAATACATTGAGGTATATCTTACATATACCTCAAACTTTGATTTTAATTTGCTTAAGTGTGTTATATGAACATGCCATTTTAATCCAAAGGTATTTCACAATCGGGTACTATATTGTATGCTATGCAAATTTTAATAGAGGTTTCATTGAGTTCAGAGGGTCTTTATCCTAAGTACATTTACAATAAAAATGAATTGAAAAGTGTTTTTGTGAATACTTCCCTGCTGGTGGTAACTATATATATATATTAATCTTTAATGTGCCACAAGACTTTTTGTTGTGCCTGTTTCAACTTCTAGCTATTTCTCTTAAATTAATCTTCCCATATAATAATAAAATTGGTGTCTTTTTTGTGTGTAGATATATTTAGAAAAGCTAAGAGTATTGGGATAAGGACAGTTTGTTTTTCCCATATCTGTAATGCAATAATTCTTTCTCTCAAAAGTGCTCCATATGGGTACAGGAGGTAATCTCTGATATAGGGGAAAAAAGAAACCCTACAACTACTTTAAATTTTGAACAATCTGTTATCTCAGGATTTTTTTTCATCCAATATCTTGCAAGATTTCATGGGAATAGTATAATTTCATTAAATTATGAAAATCGGTAAATTGGTAAAGTCTTGGTAGCAACAACTAGGAGATAATACATTCCATGGTACTAGCATGCATTGGTAACCTTAATGATGACATAATTAATCTAAAGGAAAAAGTTGAGATGAACTCTAACTTTGTTGTACGATTGTCAAAATTCACACATGGTCTTATCTTTTAATTTCCTTTCCTACATTAGCAAAAGTTATCTATATTTTAGATCATATTCAGCTCTAAAAAGATACATGCAGATAAAAGGGATTTATACACATTCATTTGTAAAAAAATCCTTAATTATTCTTTTCATTAAAAAGTAATATCTAGATTTGTCAGTTTAGATAACAGAATGCTTATTATAGAAAGTCCTTGCACTTGAAGGGTAATGAGTACTTTGCTTACCATTCTCAGACACCCATATATAAATAGGGGACAATCCATATCTGGACCAAAAGAAAGCTGCTTCCAATCCGAAGAAGACAGAATAGAAATCTAAACTGGAAGACAATATATATGCCTAACATAGTAAAAATATAGAGATTTTATTAATACAAGGAACTGCAATTGTATATTTTACATTTACAAATAACAAGCATTTTTTTATTTTAAAAAAGTTCTAAACATCCACCAATTAAATACAATATTAATGTATGAATAATGAAAATCTAAGAATGTTTACAAGATTTATTAAATGAAAACTTTAAAAACCATAAGAATTCTAAAATATTTCAAAAGCCACCTAATATGCAACCATGGGTTTTTATAAATAATGGATTTTTTTAGATTCAACTTTTAGCATGAAATACAATACTTTAAGATTCCAATCCCCTGGAATCCCATTATTATTTAAATTTGGAAGTAAGCTCCACTACGATTTAGCTCTGAGTGAATATATTGTAGTTCTGTGTATAGTGGTTCTGCAGAGCTACAATCACTAGAAAATGATCATTATATGGACTTTGAAATTGTGATAATTATATTATTTGAGCCATAGAATAGACTCTACCATTATGTTATTGGTGCCTTTAAAAAAAGAGCTGATTGGGGAATGCAACATTTGAAATAATTTTTTCCTAATTCTTGATAGGTATAAATTAGGTTAAAATCTTAATACATTAAATCATCATTCTAGTTAAATAAAAATTTCATATAGCGTGGTTAGAATAGCATAGTATATCAAAGCTCATAAAAGCAGATTACATAATTTTGTTTTCTACCATGTTTCACTAAAATTAAAACAAAAGTGCTTCTAGAAAGATGCTCATATACTGATGCATGGATATGAAATACTATGAAAAAATGTTACAACTGTATTTTAAAGGATTATGAGAAAGAACCCTTTTATTCATTTCTGATATTGTAAGATGGTAAGTGATGGAAACTGAAGCAGTTCATTACTATTTTTCTATTGTTTTCTGCATTGTTATGCTTTCATTATGCTGTAATATTTTAATTCAGAGTAGCTTTATACCAAAATTTAATTTACTATTTTGAAGTTAAGTTTGTTTTACTATTTTATAATGAAATATATTATGTACACTGGAATTTAAGTTATAAAATAATACAGTTCGATCTATTTTTTCAAAATGCAAACAAGAGTTAAAAATATATTGACTGCTACAGTCAATACTAAAATTTCTGCATTCTAGCAGCACATTTTAATTTTTGCTAGAAAAAGTAGGGAAAAATTGTATTGTTTTAAAAATAATTGAATATAATTCCCATTGTAATATTCAAAGGTGGTTTATTATGTGTGCCTGAAAACTTTCAAATATAAGAATTAGTTTAGTTAATTTAATTTAGAAAGGGAAGAATTGTGTTTTAATGACAATAAATTATCAATTTGTTAAGGGTTTATACTATTTTCCCTCAATCTCCTTAAAAAACCTAAAATGGTCAGATAATTTTTCTTAAACATTTGGATATCCCCCTCTCCAGGCTGCATACCTTATACTTGTATAAAATAAATATATTGGTTGTACTGTATGTTATACAGATCATAAAGTCCAAATCTTCCAATTTGTTTTATGTCCTATCAAAATAATCTTATCAATTTCATGAGACTGAAACACGTACATATATGGGAAATATATGATATTCCACTGATAGTATAAATGTTGCATTTCTGAAAAATGAAAATCAGATGTCTCTGATTCACTATAAAATTTGAAATATTTGATGAATTTTGGTATAAAATAAGCAAGTAAATGTTCATGTAATTCTTTTTGATCAAATTATTGTACAACCTTAATTCCTTACACTATTTTTCCCTCAGTTCTCCATTGACCCTCTAAGCATTGAGTATTCCAATCTAACATTGGGTTTTATATGAGTGCTAGGAGAATCCAGTATAGTAGTACTGTAAAACTATATGTAACAAAATTAAAACTTCTAAACCCAAACAGTATCTTTGTTAATATCTTCTGAAAGATTATAAATAATACTGGCAATAAAGTATGTTAATTTATAAATAGCAATGGCAAATAGAGTTAGTTACTCAGATGGCATGCCATAGAACGTTTAGTGCCACCTTTTTAATTTGATCAGTTATATTTTTTCAATTATCGGGCATACATTAATTTTCATAATTTATATACTGTAATTCAGTGGAGGGAGAAAATAAAATATTTTTGTTTCTCTAAATTGACCTAATTACAAAGTCTGAATATGCAAATTATTTCTAAGGTGCTTATGCATGCCTGGAAATATAATAAAGAAAAGGATTGAAGATTATAGAGTTCCTACAGCCACAGACATATAAAAGATGAATATTTAGCCTCTTGAGAAATATGTTACATCTTCTCTATGGGAAGGATCCATACAGAAAGAAATAGTAAGACAGGGAAAACCTACTCAGCTAGATTCTCTCACCCCATTTCCCCCACAAATTTCAGTAGATCTACAGGGATTTTTTTTTCTTGGTTTTTTAAAATAATTTTAATTGTGTTTTATTTTAAATTCTTCACATTGCTTATAAATCACTTTGAGAGATTTGTTATCCTGCAAGGCAAGATAGAAATAATAACTAAAATGTAGAAAAAAATGAACCGAAACAAGGAATCTATTACTGACAATATAGTATATGAAAGTTCATTCTTCAAATCCAATCATCCCAAAAAGAACAAAATCTAGCAAAGTGCAGTCCAACAAAAATATACTACAATACACACCAGTATTCAAACTTGGTACACTAACAGAAATAGCAATTATGTGAAGAAAATACTATAACCTATTTATATTAAAAACTCAATCACATTATTTTATTTTCTAATTTTATTTTCTAACAGTGCATTAGTAATTGATTTCAGGTTTCATTTGAGTCTGTAAAAGTTAAATCAGTGAATGGAGAAGACCTGCATTTTGTAGATTTATAAATAAGGCAGCATGTAATGCATAGCCTATTATATTAAACCTATATTACGGCAAGATGGACTAACTTTTAACTGGTAGTGTGCTAATATGAAAATGTATTTTCTATGCCAATTGTGACCAAAAAAAAAAAAAAGAATTCTTGTTGATAGTGATAGAATCTAGTTAAACATTCATTTAAAAATAAAAATGTAATCAATTTACTAAGAAGTTTCCCCATTTTTTATTCTCAGGTGAATAATAATATCTTAATTTTTTAATCCTTTCAATTAATTTTTCATAAAACAAATTCAAAATAAAAGAGCCAGAATGTGAATTATTATGTATATTAATGGCAGAGATATTGATTCACAAATTTGTATTGAGGATATTTTTCCATTTTAGTCAATTTGATTAATGATTAAACTTGACAAGTCTATATCTGCATATAAAAATGCAATTTATATATTACAGTTTTTCAAATAAGTTACCCAGTTATCTGGACTGGGTCAGTTCCCTGGTTTTTTGTCCTAATGATGGTGGTGCCTACTAATGCAATCCACCACATATTTACCAAAAAATGAATTCCATAGATTTAAAAGGGTAAAACATGAATTCAGTTGATTCAAACTTGTAAGTAGGATATATGATATTATATTTGGTGTTTGTTCATCTTACAACTAATATTATTACAAGAATTGTTATTATTTTTGTTACAAATCAGATTTTTAGTTTTAAAAAAAACAGTTCTACCTTGGCTTTCACCTCATTGTGTTTTAATTTAAAAGTCCCATTTTTTTATTCTTGCTATTTGATAAAATAAATGTGCAGTTGCTACTACATTACAAATGATCTAAGAATCTTCTTTCAGCAGAATATTTTTGTTTTGGGAGTGTTACATTTCTCCGATAATGTTATGTTTCAGTTTTTCTTTTTCTTTGGGGAGGTATTACTACGTTCATCCTATCAATTTAGTATACAAGTAGGCAAATTAGTACCTTTCAAATGTTATGGATGGTAATTACCTTTCGCTCCAGCCAGCATGGCTAATGGTCAGAAACCTTGGCAGCAGTCCAAAATATCTCTCATTTAGTACATAATTTGTGTTTTCGAGTTCTGTATTGGGTGATTGCTCTAATGACACAAGCAGCCATTAAAATGTGTAAAGGCAGTTCCAGTAGGAAATCCAAATAGACATCCATTCTGATTGTTTAAGCAAGATGGCTATTCCACAGAGAAGTTCTCCTACTCATGATACATTGAAATGAACAGTATGGATAGATTGGGTTCCATTGACCATATTGTAATTATCTTCTCTCTACTTTGCTGTTTTGATGATGCCTAACATCTGTTGCCTTGGGTAGTGTTGTAGAATTTGCCATGTTGTGCAAGGTGAAAAAGAAGCCTGGTTTTTAACAATAATAACTGAAACCTTGGAGGGATACTGGCAGCATTGAATATCAGAATCACATAGTTGCGGGAGATCAGAACACTGGACAGCTCCCTTAGGGAGCAGGTATCAAAGCCCAGATGTAGTGCAACCACAAAAGCAGGCTTCCTCTAGTAATTGTCTATTCCTACAACCAAAGTGATCCTTTGAAAGAACAAGTAAATGTAGTCTAAAAGGGACACAGACTATTTCTAAGGTATTGATTTAACAGGTCTAGAGAACTTCCAGCTGCCTCTGGCTGTCAAATGAAAGCGACAGGTCACCCACCTGCAATAGAGAGACCCTCAAGGAGTTTAAAAAGGATGACAGAAGGGATGGATATAGCAGCAGAAATCTTTACCAAACTAGGTGTTCCAACTGTTATATTTCTGTCTCTGTAAATAGTTCCAGCCCTTTTTGTTGTTCCTATAGTATCAAGGTTCAATACTTACTAGATTCCCACTTTCATTACTGTACAACAATTAGGATTTACTAAGTTTTAATTATTGGAAAATTGTTGTTTTCAACAGGGAGTAGCAAAAGCAAAAAAAAAGCCCTTAAGCTCTTGCCTATTGTTTTTCTATTCAAAATTTACTACCACAAGAGCTACTTTCATCTTTCAGATGACCAGATGTGTATTATAATTATGTATTTAAAAGCACACAGGAAGAATAAAAGCCTGTAGATTGATTTTAGAGAAAAAAAATCAACCAAAATAGTAAAGATTACTATTCTTTCTGTCACAATTTCCAGCCTCCTTTTATAGCCATAACCCCCAAGGTTTGCTTTTTTTGGGGGGGGGGGGGAATAGATTCATTACAAATATTTTAATGCAGTTGTTCTCTCTAATAAACCAGCATTGCAATAAATGGCGTTATTAGTCCATTATAATTGTTGACTTACAAAACTGCACAGATGAATATATCTAGGAAACCTCACTTAATATTATTAAATTACATTTATTTGCTGTGCATCTCACCATAGGGCTACTATAGGTGTCTTACACCACCATAAAAAATAAATAAATAGGAAGTTTAAACAAAGCAAACAGAACAATAAAATAGACCAAAAAAAGAAAACAGATCTTTGAGCAAGAGACATGAGTCCAGGAGGATCCTCAAGTTGTGAACTGGGTCAGAACCAGGGTCAATTATTGAGCCAGCTTGAATATTCAGTTTGAAAATTAATATTGATAAGTAGGCCTGCATAGAAATGGATTAAAGCAGAGCCATAAATGATTTGGCTAGCCCCTTCAATAGTTATTCTTTTAGTCAGAAGTACAAATGTTTTTTCTTCCATTTGCAGCATGGTAGTGTCGTTTCTTTGAGTTCCCAATCAAGCAAGAAGACAAGGAGTCTGTCTGCTGTGTCTTCAATAGAAAAATCATATCAAATCTGGATTGATAGTGTAAGGTCTATAAGGGAAAGTGATCTATGATTTCCTCTCTTTTTCCTGATTGATGTAGGAGATGTGACTAAAACAGGTTAAAATATGAGGTTTTAAAATGTAATTCATTCAATGGCATCACAGTTCTGTCAGATGAAATCTTGAGCAAATTGCAGAATTTGGCATCATATAAACCTACTCAGAAATGTTTCAGTCTTAACATTGAAGCCTTAGATTTTATAAACCAAAAACTGCTTAATGTTACCTAACTGACTGAAATATTACTGCATTAGCAGCAACATTTTGTACAGCTTGAAATGGCAAAGAAACTTTATAAATACCAGTGCAAATATTAGCATAAGGTAGAAAGATTGTTTGAAACAGTGATTGGGCAAGAGGATGACATGTGGGATTTAACATTGTTAAGACCAATGCATGTAACTTCCTAACTAATAAAATGAGTACATCTGCACGGCAAACTCTATAGGGGGAAGAACTGTGACGTATAGTGCATCATACAATCTTGAATTTTTGAAGTTTGATCCTGTAACATTAGTGGTGGTCAAAGACTGCATATTTTATAGTGAAACAGTGATGGCAGGGGCCTTTATTAATTATCTTAGATTTCTCAATCTAAGCTTTCCCTACATCCTATTTTTGAATTGACCCAGGCTGATTAAAACCTTTATTGGGCAGATGTGGAAGGAGAAATGATTTCCATAAGTCCAAATTAATATTCTTAAAAAACATTTTAACAGTGAAAACCTTGATTTAAAAAATGGGAAAGCATATTAGAGAAGTACTTTCTAGTGCATTTTCTCCAAAGCCATTCACTATATTTCCATAACAATTTTAGACCCTTTCAGAAGGAAAGAATGTTAAAAACATAGTACATTAATATTTCAAAATAATATATAGATGGATGGATAACTATCCCTCTTCTAGTACAAAAAGCTAAAATATCAAATGAACCTCTTCCAGCACTGAAGAAAACAAATTTGCAAATTGCAAGTTGGCAAAGGGGATGTAAAATTATGAACACATGTATTTTTATTGTTAGCTATTATTACATTATATTATGCTATATTATTTATTTATTTAAAAGTGATATAACTACAACTCCAAGGAACTCTGGGTGTTGTACAGAACCAGACTTTGTAATAATTATAAGTAGAGGAATCATACAGAACTGCACTAAAGTGTACCAGTCAATAGAGATATCTGTTAAAAAAGATCCTACACTAGGGTTTTAGATGTATAGATAGTCCTTTCTCTTACAACTGTTTGTTTACTTATGGTTCAAAGTTATGACAGCCTTAGAAAAAGTAAGTTACAGCCTGTCCTCAAAATTTCACATCACCTAAACAGTCACATGACTGCAATTCTTGCACTTGGTAGTTCCTCACATTTACGACAGGTGCAGTGTCTTGTGGCCATGTGATCACAATTTGTGACCTTCCTAGCTGGCTTCCAATAAACAAAGTCTGTTGAGAAAGTTGATTCACTTAGTGATCATTTGATTCATTTAACCATTTAATGACCATTGTAAAAATTGTTGTAAAATCGGGTCCAGTTATGGGATGACTCACCTTATGACTGCATTGACTTAATGATAGAAATTCCAGCGCCAACTTCAACCATAAGTAAAGTGCTACCTGTAATAATATGTGGGAATGACCAGGAGGGATGAAGGAAAATGATGTTGCATAGAGAATGATCAGAAAAGAGAAGGAGGAGCCCACAATTGTTTAAATGTCAAAGAAAGAGATTTAGGAAAGACCTGACCTAATTGGTCAGGCTGTTAAAAGTGATGTGAGAGATTTGTACTTTCAGACAAATGTAATGTTAATGTAATCTTACAATAGAGTAGAACTCGTTCATCTGGTCATATTTTGCATTTGACTTGCCTGGTATTCAATTATTGATTCGATATTTTTAAAAACAATACATATCAATCATTTTCAGATTTATGTTAATAGTATACTGTACAATGTATTTTATTTATTATAATCACTGCCATAGTAGGTAATAATTAGGTACATTTGAATAGATGAATTCGTCCATAATTATACATTGTGACTACTAAAAACAAGCCTTTCCTGATTTGATTCTTTGATAATTAGATACTGGACACTGTAAAATTGGTTATCAGATTGGTAAGAGGTCTATCAGCTATTTCCAAAACAATAAATGGATGCTGGCTGCTGGTCCTTCATAAGAAACAAACTCCCTCTCTTTTACATAGAAAGCAGTTAAGAAATATAAGCATGACCCTCCTATTCTAACCATACATAGGTTCCATATTTGAAATTTTATTAATCAGAGCTCAGAGAGATTTGTTTGGTAAATTAACCATTCCCATTCCAGGTTGTTCCTAGAAGCCTACCCAGAGATGAATAGGAAGGGAAGAATATTGTAATGTTTTTAAACTTACTTTTTGGGGAGTGCTTTGGGCAAGTCTGTTCTCATGCCAGAGAATGTACAGCATATAGAGCAGTGGTTCTCAACCTTCCCAATGCCGCGACCCTTTAATATAGTTCCTCGTGTTGTGGTGACCCCCAAACATAAAATTGGTGTCTCGGTTCCTAAGACCATCGAAAATATGTGTTTTCCAATGGTCTTAGGCGACCCCTGTGTAAGGATTGTTTGACCCCCAAAGGGGTCCCGACCCACAGGTTGAGAACCACTGATTTAGAGGCAATTGTATTTGTAGACTGTTCTGTTTCCCTATTCCATAGATCAACAAGGACATCCACAGGATCACTGGCTGTTGCTTCTGGAAAATCCCTCAGAGGATTAAATAATTAATTGGATTCTGTAAATCTCCAAAGATTTGAGATGCTCTTCGCCCCTGTAAAGTGAAATAATGCTATGAAATCAAACTTCATCTTTGGGGGGAAAATAACTAAGACATAAAACATTTTTTTAAAGCAAATAGAAGCAAGAAGTATATTGTATTACAACCTCAGTATAAACAGGTTTTTGCTTCAACATATTCACATATTAACAATAAGCACTTAAATGATTGTTTCACACTTGTTAATTTGCAAGATTCTAAATGCTATCACATGCTTGTGGCACATGCAGGAGAAAAATCAACTGTAATAAAAACAGTCAATGTGACATTTGTTTAATTAATTCTGTGATAATAGTATACAATAAACACAATATTTTATAAGAAAAAAGAGGAAGAATACAACAGTAATTTAGTTTAATTTTAAAAAATTGGAATTAAAAAAAATTTGGCCTAGGTAGGTAATAAAATAGTGTATGGGCTTTCCTGCAGAGCTCATCCCATAACATTGGGATACCATTGAAAAAAGCTGGTATGCAATCCAAGAGATCTTAAATAGAAAAGTTGTAAAGCGGAGCAGATCCCACTGGCCCAAAGAGATGAAGGGACTAATGTAGAAAAACGTAACAGTCGTGAACTCCACTAATGCTTATACAGGTTCAGCATTAACCATTGGCTTTGGGGTGAAAGTTCTGGTACCACATTTTTTTTCAGGTTTGACAGTGGTCTGTAAAAAATGTAAATTTCTTTTGGATAATTTTGTTTTATTGATGAAATACATGTCTATGTTCATGCTTGTTTATGTGTGAGAATATGTGGGTGTATAAATATTTGTATAGCATTTGTACTTTATACTGCTATTAAAAGTTTATATTATCTAGTTTTTAATTTTAATATTTTCTTGCTGCATCTGTGTAGCCTGAGCAAGACTTTTATCTAATATTCCAATTTAATATTGTCTTTTAGCTAAACATGTTTGTATGTATTTTTCATAACTATCCTGACATCAATTTAGTTTTGGATGCTTTGAATATTTGAATATCAATTCAATTCTCATGTACTGGTTAATGCCCACAATAATTGTTATGTTTGCTTATACAGTTGATTTTTCAAACTGCCATTTAAAAATTAAATTGCTTTGAGAGGTGTTATCTAGGAATGGGGGCCTTAAAGCCTGTTCTGCTTGCATTTTTTCTTGAGATTCTCATGATTACAATTACTGTTGTTATAACTTAGTTCATTTCTGGAGACTATGATTGGCTTATGGTATTAGCAGAAAATAAAAATTATTCAATGATACAATTATAACTAATCAGTCTAATACGCCACCATTCATGGTACCGTAGCATATTGCCTGTCTCCAAATGTCTTATAGAGCCATGTTTTCACAGCTATCTTATGAGGAAAGTGGTCCACGTACCCAGGGGTCAACTATTCCAAAGGAGAGGAGCCATCACAGGGAAGGTTCAAGCCCAGGGGCACCTAAAATGGCATTTCCTCAATAGTAGGACCCTCAATCTTTTCTTATAGATGTTATTGGATGGGCAGTTTTAGTTTAAACAAAGTGGTCACCAAAATATCCTGGAGACATAGAGAGTTTTGAAGGTAACAACCATCACTGTAAGTTATATCTGGAAGCAAGCTGGCATTGAGTGCAGCTCCCATCATAATGGTGTTACATAGACAAACCCATAACTACCTGGGCCATTGGACTCTGCAATCACCAACCCTAACTCTCCAATATGGTATTTTCTGAGTTATTAATGTCATTTTACTTTCTGGTAAGGGTAACAGCAAAATTTTGGCAGAAAGTTAAATCTATCTTTCCTAGTTTCTTTTGCTATAACTGCTTGAGACTTCCTTGAGAATAAGCTTACTTAGATGTTCCAGTTTTAAAGGGTGTGAGACAGTGATGGGTTCCTACCAGTTTAGCCCAGTTCAGCTCAACCGGTAGTGGTTTGGCGGCCTGGGTCGCTGGAACCGACAGCAACCCAGGCCTGCCATGCCCCCAAACTGGTTCCCTGGGTGGCACCATTGGCACCACCATCTTGTTTTTCAGTTCTACGCATGCGCAGAACAATTTTAATTGCACTGCGCATGCATGCATAGTGTGCATCAAGCGCGCACCCAAGCAAACCAGCAGTAGTGCCTGCCAGAACTCACCCCTGGTGTGAGAACAGAAATGCTGGAGTTGGAGAATAAGGGACTATTGATTTGTAGCTGTACCAGAATACATCTTCAAGGATCCCACCCCCACTTTTGTATACACTCAATTCATTTTTTCACTCCTGACAACTTCCTGGACTACTCCCTGTAAATTTCTTGGCAAAATTTCAAAAGAGGTTTGCCAGTGCCTCCATCCTAGGACTGAGAGGAAGTGGCTTTTTGCCTAAGGCAGAACTAGAACTGTGAGTTTCCCAGCCTCCCAATTTCTAACCTGTTGTCTTAACCACTACACCAAATAGTCTCCTGAGAATACTTCAAGTATTAAAATATTAAAAATACACAATAGACTGCACACAATCAGTCTGTGTTTCATTACTCACTCACTATGATGCCTTAAATTGTCAGAATACTTTTGCTTTTATGCCAACTATAGGCCAAAGAGATAAAAAAAAAACAAATTATGTGTACTTTTTAAAATCTTGAGTGCTGTATCATTCAGTTGACTCACATGTAACTGTTATCAATTCCTCTCCATGCATTTTTTTCTGGTCTTTTTCTTGAGTCTATCCCATCTATTCAATCTTATATATACTGTACATCTTATAGTTCTTTCAATCCTCCATTTCCTTTTCCCATGTCCCTCCATTGTAATCCTGACTACACAAAAGTGCATTTATTTCCATTAATTTTCCTTCATTCTGATGCTTTGAAATTAACAATATCAACCACTTCCTTGCCCCCAAAAAGCTTAGCCCAGCCAGATGAGTTGGAGACAACAGGAACAGACTTAGGTTCTGATACCGGCAATCCCTAAGGGCATCAATTGTCTCACTATCTTCCATACCTTCAGGTATAAAAAAAAACTTTGTTCTCAACTAAGCAACATCTTTGTCAATCTTACATCATCAAGAGGTGCTAATAATCTATATTGGTTCAAACTCTGTCCTCTACAACTAGTGTAGTAGTTGTGGTTTTTGAGTGTTTCCTAACAAATCATTGTGAAATTCATCTAAAATTGATAGTGCTGAGTTTCAGTCACCTTGCTGCACTCCTGTCTGGACCACTGAACCTTTCATGGCCACGGCCATATATGAAATTCTGCTTTTTGTGTCTGCATTGGAAAAATGCTGCTGAATATTACCTAATTTCCGTAGGAACGTCCCCAGAGAACTACTATGCTCATATGGACCAGGCTGTTCTATAACAAACAAGTGAAATAATGTTGTATGCGCTATTCCTTTCCTTCTGCTGTTTTGGCATCTTATTGTCTTTTATTGTCTTTTTGTACTATTATCTTCTCACCTTAGAGCAGAGGCTATTAGTACTACTTATGTTTCTCTTGTCTTCCATTTCCCACCCTCTGTGAGACACCACATTTTTTTAAAGAGTGGCAGATAGCACAATCTTGAGTAAAAGTATGCAGAAGTTTAATTGCACAAACCCAAGAGTTACTTATGTCTGTGGAAAGTTCCTCCTGTTCAGCGCATTTTAGTTCAACCAGCATTATCTTCTTCCAGTCCAGCTGTCAGATATTCTTTTAATAAGAAAAGCCCAGGGACCAATCTATACCAGTATTCCTTCCAATCAATAATATCTAACTCACTTGTACAACACATGGTATATTCCCCAAACAGTTTTTCTGATGCTATTTTCCTTATTTATTTCATTTCCCACAAGTTCTTCATTATTTATTTAAATTATTGCCATTTCCTTGTGCTATGCGTGATGTATGTTCCTGGATCATGATATTACACTACTTACCAATGAGAATAGTTTAAAGTTGTAGATGCTGTTCAATACTTCGTCTATCTTTTCCTTTGTCCTTAGGTGGAATGGAGAGATACTATATTTAAAAGCAAGAAATCGATTGCTGCTATTGTTATTTTTAGGATATTTTTTCACTTCTGAACATATACAGCTGTGCAATCAAATAATGCACAAAGAAAGCATAAATGAAAACTAGAAACTGAATACATTGAAAGTTCCTCAAAAATGAGTTTCCTACATAAAGCAGCATTATTCTTCCATAGTTATTGAGGTGCACATGTTCTTGTTACTGTCGTTCTATTGGTGGCTTATGACAAGTGGTCCCGAATGTGCTTTCAAAAGATAACTGAACTTACTTCGTTTTTTCCTTGAAAATATTTTGTGTTTCATCCAAGACGTTTCTTCAGTTCTAAACTGAAGTGAAACATTTAGGCTACATAAACAGAGGGATAGAATCAAGATCATATGAAGTGTTAATACCACTTTATAATGCCTTGGTAAGGCCGCACTTGGAATACTGCATTCAGTTTTGGTCGCCACGATGTAAAAAAGATGTGGAGACTCTGGAGAGAAGTGCAGAGAAGAGCAACAAAGATGATTAGGGGACTGGAGGCCAAAACATATGAAGTTGCAGGAACTGGGTATGTCAAGTTTAATGAAAAGAAGGACTAGGGGAGACATGATAGCAGTGTTCAATATCTCAGGGGTTCCCACAAAGAAGAAGGAGCCAAACTATTCTCCAAGGCACTTGAGGGTAGAACAAGAAGCAATGGGTGGAAAGTGATCAAGGAGAGAAGCAACTTTGAACTGAGGAGAAATTTCCTGACAGTTAGAACAATTAATCAGTGGAACGGCTTGCCTCCAGAAGTTGTGAATGCCCCAACATTGGAAGTCTTTAAGAAGATGTTGGATAGCCATTTGTCTGAAACAGTATAGGGTTCCTTGCCTAGGCAGGGGTGTCAGGGTGTGAATTCCGCCCTGAATTAACGAGGTGTGGATCTTGGCATTCCTTGAAAGCATATCTTTGAAGTAAGCAAAAAATAAACCCGAGGCATAATCTAATACATTTTTTAATGTAAATAAAGTAAAAATACAAACTTACTAACTAAATTAATCACATTTTGGCAGAACTCCTTCGTCTGCCTGCATACAGACGAAGGAAGGAAGGAAGAAGATATATGATGTAATGACCTGCGCAGTAAATCATTGCTGATAAGAAGACAGTTCATTGCTGCATAGAATGTAGGCACAGCTGGCAAACCAAATAAATGCAGTGACAAGGGGGTTGGACTAGAAGACCTCCAAGGTCCCTTCCAACTCTACTATTGTATATTTATTTGTATATTTTCAAGGAAAAACTAAGAAAGTCCAATTGCCTTTTGAAAAACACATTTGGGACAACCATGACCTAGTCCTAGATGATTGAGAATCTAATAGACATTTATGGCAGATACTTTTGTTATAACCATAAACATTAAAACAATAGTTTATCAATTCCTTTTTATAAATTATACACTGTACTAATTTTATTCTAAGTACAGTGAATATTGGGCTGCATTCTCAAATACGTGAACCCTTCCCCTGGCAGATTTTTAATTTTAAAAAACAAAGCACAAAGTGTGCCTACAAAACAACAAAGATCCAGCATAGAAAATGACTTGAAGTTAACAAAGGAGCTTATCTATGCAAAACACCTATTTTATCACTAAACGTTCTCTTTTACAGAGGGAAATTTCATAACAGATTAGAAGTAGTAGTCTAGTATTGTATGAGATATGAATGCTTGCCTGTGATTTCCTGAGGCAACACACGTTTGATCTCTGCTTCACAGCTGCAAGTCAATGCACAATTTTTCTGGGATAACTTAAATATAATGTAAAAAATATACATGCATTTAATGTGTAGGATTTCTCCACTCAATGTAAGTAATAGTTACAGTAATACCTAATTTTATTTATTTATTAAATTATTTAATGCATATGCCCCCATCTCACTGTCAAGCAACTAGACTGCTAATTATATTTCTAAGAAACAAAGGTGGATCATTTCTCCTGTCTATAGCCTAATAGAAATTCTATTTCTTAAATCCACTGTATGTTTTTTGTAGAGCAGAAGTAAACAACTTCTGATGCAGGAGTCTGGAAGCTCAATGCATGCACCAATTGTGCAAAGTGCCAAGGACTCAGGGATGAAACTTGGCTTTTCCATTTTTTCCATGTTTTCTTCTCCTGCTAAATGGAATTAGTTTTTATTTTTACTTTTTAAAACTTTACTATCATGTTTAGACTGTTTTGGAGCTTATTCAACCATTTTTGTGAATTCACTGCCTCAAAATAATAAGAAATAGAATCCTGATTTTTCAAACAATCATATCCCCAAAACTTGGTGGTATAGTCAAGATATGCTTCCAGGGATCATATACAGGACCTCTGTTCAGGGGCAAGCTTTCCAACTTTGTTGGAGTCTCATGAAACATCTATCAACTTCCAGCAGAAAGGAGGGCAACATTCCCCATATTAGGATGAGGATTTAATTTACATTCCTTCTCAGGCCTTTCTTATGCATTCCAAGTGTTCGTCTTTGCCTCAGTTTAGATGAAAAGGAAAGTAAGGCTAAGTGTCATTTGTATATTAATAAAAGTTCAATCCACATCCTCAGATGTTTTCTCACAATGGTTTCATGCAGATGCAAAGCAATAATCTCCCAGCCTAATATTCTCACAATAGCCAGTCAAGTTGGAACAGAATTGCTGTGAGTCAGTGCCCCAATACAGAAAGTTGGTCCAGAAGGATACCGTGGCTGATGATATTAACGCTGGAGGAAAAACCAAGGGAATCATCAGGGTTACACTCCACCACCCATTCTATATCTCAAAGGAATAAATATTAATACATGTAAATTTGTGCCAGTACTTAACCCAAGGCTATGATTTCTCCTTTGTTGTTTCCCCCTCTGCTGGCTATTGCAGAAAGTACAATGAAAACTTCTGAAGGAAGTAGAAATGAGATTGTAGAGTACTCAAATATGAGAATCCCCTTTTAAATAGGATTTATGAAAAAGAACATCTCAATGAGCCACATATGTATTATACTTAAATGTTGAGTTAGGACAGCTTTCCCAATCTGGACTCTTTCAGATGTGCCAGATAACAATTTCCAGAATTCTCCCACAATGTGAGCAAGAGTTACAGTCCAAGAAATTTAGAAGCAAAGGAGGTCTGAGATAAGACCATAACATATGTTGATTTAAAAGCTAGATAAACATTCTGAAAGTTCCTGTAATAGAACCTGCATGAATATCACATCTTGAAGACTTTGCAGGAAAGGTTGGAATAGCAAGTGCATTGTGACAATTAAAATGAAACCACGTGCCCAATTGAGGTCATGTCCATTGGAGGCCACTGTTCGGTTTGTTTCATATTGTGTAGGTTACCATCAACAGGATAATCCCTGTCTCGTGGGCATTCTGATACCTGAGCCTCAGTGACTCACATCCATAGTTAAAAAGGAAAGAAAATGTGAAGAAATGTCTTCCCTCTTCTTCACAACACGTGTAAACCATTTTAGTAATTTATCATCTTCTCTCAAAATATAACAATCATTAAAGGATTGACTTGGCTCTGGTTTCCTATCCCAAACTTTTTGTGTATTTTTATTGCTGAATTTTGGCAGTATCATTTAGTGTCAATACTTTTCTTTCTTTTTTATAATATTGTTATTAAAAATCACAATTAAAAAGATAAAGACTAATACAAATTGAAAAATAAAAAATAAAAAGTGCAGAAAAGAAAAATGGAGAAGGAAGGAAGGAAGGAAGGAACATATATTATAAAAAAAGAAATGAAATATATAAAGAAATGACTTCCTCCATCACAAATTGAAACAATTTTAGTAACTTATCTTCTCATAAAATACAACAAATCTTCATCTTCCATATCTTATTCTTAAACACATCTATAAAAATTCCTGATCAGCAAAAGTCTGTTAAGGATTTTTTACAGAGATAACAATATAATTATTTTAACCTTAATCAAATAAATCAACTTTAGATTCCTTTCTTTTACTTTTAACAATCTTGATTTTTAGTCCCTTCAAATAATGTCCTAAAGCTTGATTTCGTTTCATTTTTTAATTTCTCCTCACAAAAATCTTCAAAGCTTTAACAAGCCTCTTTTGTAAATCCAATATAGGAAGATTATCTAGGTCATTCTCTTGGTTTGTTATTTGTATATCCCTTTTAATTATTAAGACATCAGTCGGCTTCTTTTGTATGTCCAGTGTAACATCTTTTTCCATGACATTCTTGTAGCTTGTCATTTTTAAATTCATTTTCATATCAGTCTCATTCTTGTCCATGAAAATTTGTTCCTCTTCCATAACAATTTTTAAACCCAGTCCATTTATAGAGATAGACACTCTTAAAATTAACTTCTACATTCATTGTTCAAAATATCCTTCAAAATGTTAAATGTTAAAATATTTTGTTCCATTAGGTATTGGTAAGTCAAATTAAGTTGTCTCATTTAATGGTAATTTTCAGTTCTTTCTAGTTTCCTCTGGTTTCAACCTTCAAAATCCCATCCTTTTTTTTTTTTTTTTTTTTGCTTTTTAAGAATTCAATAAAAATTTATTTCCCCACTGGAAGAATTTTTATAATTCCAAAATCTAATTTCAAATTATATGAATTAAAATCATTTGTAACTTTCTTAAATCACAAATCTAATCATCCCTTTCTGTTTATTCCAGAAAAAAAGTCCTTAAATTTATACTTAAAATGTCTCTCACTATGGATTGAAACTCACCTAGTGTGGTAAAACCTGTTGATCCAAAGGTTCCTAACAGCTGAAAAACAGTTAAGCAATTTCCAAAAGTGATTACAAAAGGAAATATGCAAGCTCAGTGTCCTGAGTGCCAACCATAATTTCAGCAAGATGGCTATTCCCTTGTTTCCTTTTGCAAAATGCTGTTTTTTCCTTCCCTTCCCTTAAACCTTCTGGAAAATGCTGTTTTGTGGTCTCCCAGTGATGAGCAGTTGCCTGGGGCACTTGTGGGCAATCTCAAGTTCTCTTCTTGTCCAAAGAGGAATTACAAAGAGCTGGTCTATCTCTGGTTCTTCATCATGCTGCAGTCTTCAGTTTTCTATATCTTTTGCTGAAGCCCTGCTCAGCTTCAACTGGGTTCACTTCAACCCTATTATGTACTTCTTCATGAAAAATAATCAACCTAGACAGGAAGCAGTTAAGAATAAGCCAAACACAGCAGTAAGACAGTGGAGGATTCCCAGTATATCCCACTGACTATACCTGAAGTAACTTAAAATTCTAGCATTCATTTGTTGCCCTAAATGTAACTTTCCCTCCATATTAATACTTCACAGAATGGGTATCAATCCCTTTGCTTAATTTATATATCAATATATCAATCAATCTATCTATCCATCTATCATTGTCTGTCTGTCTGCTATCTGTCTATCATCTACCTATCATCTGTCCATCATCTGTCTATCTGTCTTACTTTTAGTCTTTCAATGTATTATTTTTCAATTTATTAAAGATGAATAAGGGTACCTTTCTCTGGAATCTGTATCTTCAAAGATAATTGCTTTTTCATATCACTTTTGGGAGTAGTTCTCTTTTCTCAGATCCTAGCAAAATAATGATGGACACACAGAAAGATAGTTCATAATTGTCTTCCAGGTTTTCCAGAAGGCAAATTGTCCACTGCTGCCTGTCTTCCTTAGCCATTGGGGAATATTAGTCATATTCTCAGTTCACACAGACTTACGAGAAGTCTGATAAATATAGTATGATCCTCCACAACAGATCAATTGGTCAAATAAAATATTCCATGAAGCCTGAAACCCAGATCTTGGTCCTTGATGTTTCCTCTGGAACTATTGTTGCACATTCCTCAAGCCTGGGCTTCTTGTGACAGCAGTTTGATGTGATCATGCCTCTGCTGAGTACCTCTCACATGCATTGCCATTTGGGCAGGCAGTGCTCACTCTACACTACAGTATTGTCAAAGGGGAAGGGAATAAAAAGTGCCATTCTGTCCTGAAAGATATTTGATGAGTTCCTCCTTGAGATAATACTCTTAACTAAAAAACAAAGACAAAAAATAAATCAATGTTGTTCGGCTCTCTGAATATGTCAGAGGCAGAAGGAGAGAAGAGGAAATAAAACATTAAAATACAGAAATGGCAGATGAGGAGAATCTCTGCAAAGTGTACTAAGGAAAAGCAGAACAGGGTGTAGAGAAAACTCAAGGAGAAGAAAATAATAGAAAGGACAAAGGAACACAGAGGTGACTACACAATGATCCCAATCCAAAACGCAGCCTTTCTCTCATATGTTATAAATAGATGTTTCCAGCAAACCAAGAAACAAAAGTATATGTTTGCTTTCTTTTTAAAATTGTTTTTAATTTTTGTGCATTTTGTAGAATATATATAGTCATTTTATTATTTGTTATGTTTAACTTTTATTATATATTATAATTAATGGTTTGCCACCTCTGTAAGAAAATTAAAAACAGATTCAGGATGTCGTTATGGGAACTATGCATTTAATAAGAGTATACAATAATCTGCACTGACCCTAATGCATCACAAACACAACCATTTGGGTATAATTATCCACAGGTTCCCCTCTTCTCTGTAGCATTTAGTTCAATGCTAAAAAAGAAAGAAAAGAAAATCTGAAACATATTACACTGGAGGATATCCTTTCCATCCACACTCATATCTAGCAAATTGTGTTCCAAATCTAACAGTCATCATCAACTAACCTTGCAGATATAGAAAAGAAATAATTACCAAACGGTTTGGCCTTTTGAAGGAAAAAATGGATACATAGTTGATCATCAAAAACAGTATATCATTTCTTCGTGGTGGTTCAACTACAACTCCATCCATCCAGGAAGAACGTTGTCTCTAAAACAGTGAGAATCCTAGTATTTATTTTTAAAATAGTTTTGATACTTAACTTCAAACAATAATTCACATTGCTTCTTTTCATGAATATTCACGTAGCTCAGAGAAGACGGGTAGGTAGAATGATGAGCTAAAGACTTTGCTTGGAAAAATAAACCAGGTTTGAACATACATAGAGTAATACTAGAGGGAGGACTTTCTCAACCTGTAAGGCAGTGTTTCTCAAACTTGGCGACTTTAAGTCCTGTGGACTTCAACTCCCAGAATTCCCCAGCCAGCTATGCTGGCTGGGGGATTCTGGGAGTTGAAGTCCACAGGACTTAAAGTCGCCAAGTTTGAGAAACACTGCTGTAAGGGATACCATTGATCTATGCCAGAATTAATTTCTGAAGAATGCTACGGAGAGATCCCCAAATTTAGCAGAAAAAGGGAGAACTAAATGAAGCATCCCATAAGTAGCACACAAATACTTTGCACTGAGTATGCACATTTGTGTGGAAAATTCCCATTTATATATTTTATAGTACTTCATATAAAATATCCTGGAGCAGGACTAATGTCCATTAATTTCTTGCCCCTGCTCAGGCATTTCTAAAAAGCACCAAGGAAGAGAAAGAGAGCCCATTCCACTATTTTCAACAGCATGGCATTAGCTACGTCTTTGCTGTTAGAAGATATAAAAGATAACCACAATAAATGCTCTTAATCCCCCCCTCAAAGTTGGTCTCCAATTCTTCCAACAACAGATATTTAGATTTTCTGAAATATCTGCCTTCAAAAACATCCTGCGGTGTTCATCAATTGATTAGCTAAAAAGGAGATTGAGGGAAACTTCCCACCTCACCGCATTTCAGCTGTAACATCCGATTAGTTATTTCCTTCCAGGCTCCGCTCGGTGAAGGCGCGCTGCTGCGCACCCCACACGCTCCCTGGCTCTTGGGGCGAAGCTGGAGACCCCCCTGCGGCCGCCGATGATCCAGGGGGTCCCAACAAGCCACCCTACGGCAGGGAGCCCCTCCAAGGCCCCCTGTGCTCCTAAAAGGAGCCCACCGAGAAGACGAGCAGCGGACATGAACTTTTCTGTAAAAGTTGTGAGATTTGGGGGGATTTCTACCTTTCGCATGATGTAGCTGTCAAAATTTTCTATACCTATTTACCCTTTTCCTAAAAATATTTGTAAAAACCAATAACATTTTTCAAAACCAAAAACATCCTGCGGTGAACTTCCGAACACACACATTAGCTTCTTTCACAAGTCAGAAAAGCACCTTTGTTGCACTTTGTTGCACTGAGATGCCCAGTGCAACAATATGCACGTCACTAAGCACTTTCCCCCTCAGAGTGACCAATTGCCCAAACAAATGGATCTCCCTCCTTCTTTGGCTTGGTCATAAATGTGCCTCCTGCAAGCACCACAAGAAATTCTTCCCTCAATCATATCACACGAAAGTGTAAGGATGAATTAATTTTTCTAGCCTGACATTCATATAATTAAATTTCCTCATTTTCCTTCCTCCTTTATTAAACATATATATTGCCTTGTATGTGGTAGTTTTTCTTCCTTTTTGTATAGTACATCAATAAAACAAAATAAACTAAACCCAGAGTACCTGTGGGCTCTGGTCCCTGCAATGGCCTTATGCTGTTGCTGCCTTCCTAGCTGTCTGATGCTGGCCATCTCAGTCTTCCAGAGTTCTGCCCTTCTTTCATAGATGGGAGATTAAAGTTTCCAGTGTCACTTAATTAGGCTTCCCCAAGTGACCCCCAAATCCCTTGGATTAGAGGGGGTGCAAGCGGTGGGTGTCACCTCATAATCAGCTGAACAGCTTGGACTAAAGGAAGCTCAATGCAGTTTAATGGAGCGAAGGTGGGGGAGAAGAATGAGGGCAAGCTTCAGCCTGTATAGCAAAGAAAGGTGATCTAATGCTGTCCGCACTAGACCAGCAATAGCAACTCAGGCCTTCACTGTCATCTCTAACTGGATAACTGCATCCACTTTCTATAGGGCTGCCTTTGAAGTCTACCTGGAAACTACACCCATAGAATGAAGCAGGATCCCTATTTGAGGCAGTATGGATGTCCTGGGTGGGGGGAGGGGGAGACAATTCTACCCAAATAATGCTGATGTTGAGATACTACTGTCAGTAGGTTTCCAAATACAATTCAAAGTGCCTAAAAAGCCATACATGGTTTGGCTTCTTGGTAGCTCTATAGCCATACCCCGATATTAGAACTACTACCGACCTCCGCTCCTTCCGACAGAAGCTTAAGACCCACCTGTTCCAATTAGCTGGCTTAACTGATTTATAGTCCCATTTTTAACCTCCTGGCAAACATCTTATTGGGTAGTTTTTAAGGGTAATTTTAATGTTTATTTGTATTTTAATTTAAATATTGTACAGTGCATATCCTACCTCCTCCGTTTACCTATTTGTATATTTAAGCATATCTATATTTTGTATTCTTACTGTTTTAATATGACTGTACACCGCCCCGAGTCCTGTTTAGGAAAGGGTGTGGTTTATAAATTAAAGTTTATTATTATTATTATTATTATTATTATTATTATTATTATTATTATTATTATTATTACTACTACTATTACTACTACTATACGATTGTATCACAGCGGCCAGGTGATTCGCCGGATTTGGCATTGATTACTAGTCGGGCCCCACCCAGGGGCCTAGGACGTCGTAACGTATTTTCGTAATATACGTGCAGATCCAAGCAGTGCAGCTTTTTGCATTTGACTGATGGTGATTTTGTCAAGTTTTAACTGTTTTAAATGTAATTCCAGTGCTTTTGGAATAGCACCCAGTGTGCCGATTACCACTGGAATTACCACTGCTGGTTTGTGCCATAATCGTTGGATTTCAATTTTTAAGTCCTGGTATTTCGTGACTTTTTCATGTTCCTTCTCCTCAACCCTGCTATCACCTGGTATTGCGATGTCTATGATTGTAACCTTCTTTTTCTCAACCAGTGTGATGTCTGGTGTATTATGCGCCAGTATTTTATCCGTTTGTATGCGAAAATCCCACAAGATCTTGACCATCTGACCCTCGACGACTTTTTCAGGCTTATGTTCCCACCAGTTTGTTGCTGTTTTAATGTTATAATTTTTGCACAAATTCCAGTGGATTATTTGTGCCACTGAATTGTGCCGCATTTTATAGTCAGTCTGCGCAATTTTTTTACAGCAGCTGAGTATGTGGTCAACAGTTTCATCAGCCTCTTTGCAAAGTCTACATTTGGCATCATCAGAGGATTTTTCGATTTTGGTCTTAATGGCATTTGTGCGGATAGCTTGTTCTTGCGCAGCCAGGATTAGTGACTCTGTTTCTTTCTTTAATGTACCTGCTGTTAACCATAACCAAGTTTTTTCACTGTCCACTTTATCTTTTATTTTTTCAGAAATTGGCCATGCAATGCTTTGTTCTGCCAACTCTCCATTCTTAATGTTATCACATCTTTTTTGTATTCTTGTTTCATCTGTTGGGCCTTCAATAGATTTTTGTTCTTTACTTCGATTAATAGATGTTCTTGACTTTCTTTTAAATAATCAGCCAGTGCATGTTTTTCTTCTTCAACTATTTGCTTCACTTGTAGTAATCCTCTGCCACCTGATTTCCGGGGTAGGTATAGTCTATCAATATCACCACGTGGATGTAAACTGTAGTGCATTGTCATTAGTTTCCTGGTTTTTCGGTCTAAAATGTCCAAATCAGCTTGTGTCCAGTTAACTATACCAGCTGTGTATCTTATAACTGGTATTGCCCAGGTGTTTATGGCCTTGATTGTATTTCCACCATTCAATTTAGATTTCAAAATTTTCCTAACTCTGTTGGTGTACTCTCCCCTGACAATAGTTTTTACTTCTCCATGCTTGATGTTATCCAACTGCAGAATGCCTAAGTATTTGTAGGCTTCATTTTCGTTGCATTTAATTAGTTGGCCATTGGGCATTTCAATTCCCTCACATGCAGTGATTTTGCCCCTTTTTATGGATACAGTGGCACATTTTTCATGCCAAACTTCATTGAAATATCGGTGCTGAACACTCGGACTGTGTTTGTCAATGATTGGATTTCTATTTCTGACTTTCCATAGAGTTTCAAATCATCCATATATAATAAATGCGAATTTTTTTTGGCTTCTTTGGCTGTTTGGTAGCCTAATTTCATTTTTTTTAAGATTACTGATAGTGGGATCATCGCGATGATGAAGAGAAGAGGTGAAAGTGAATCACCCTGGAAAATTCCTCGCTTGATATTAACCATTCCGTAGTTCTCATTCCCTACTGCCAACTCGGTTCTCCATTGCTTCATCGCCTTTTCAGTAAAGGATGTAATATTTTTGCTAATGCCAGTTGTTTTTAAGCATTTTATGATCCAACTATGTGGCAATGAGTCAAATGCCTTTTTGTAATCAATCCAGACCATATTCAAGTTCGTTTTTCTGTTCTTACAATTTTCTAATATCATTTTATCAATTAGGAGCTGATCTTTTGTGCCCCTGCTCCTTCTTTTGTTGCCTTTCTGCTCTACTGGCAAGATGTTGTTTGTTTCCAAATAATCCATAATGTTATCTGCAATAATGCCTGTGAGTAATTTGAAGGTTGTTGGCAAGCATGTTATTGGTCTGTAGTTTTCAGGTATTGTTCCTTTAGTTGCATCTTTCTGAATCAAGTATGTTTTTCCAGTTGTCAACCATTCATCAATTTGGCCATTTTGTAAAATCTCATTCAGTTGCCTGGCCAATATTGCATGTAAACTGGTCAGATATTTGAGCCAGAAACCATGTAATTGGTCCTTTCCAGGTGATGTCCAATTCTTTACTTTTTTTACTCGATTTTTGACCATCTCAGTTGTTATTTCTAATACTTGCATTTGTTTGTTGCCAATGCTTTTCTCAAAGTCATGTATCCATTTTGCTTCCTTATTGTAGTCCTTTGCATTTTCCCACAATTCTTTCCAGAATTCAACTGTGGCCTGCTTTTCTGGTTTTTGACTTTTGGTGTCATCATTCACATTAAGACTTTGATAAAAACGCCGTTGGTCTTTATTATTATTATTATTATTATTATTATTATTATTATTATTATTATTATTATTATTATTATTATTATTATTATTATTATTATTATTATTATAATAACTGGGTAAGTCTGAAGAAGCAGGAACTACAGGGATTTTTCGAAGGTCTTTTAAAAGCTAACCTGGAATAAAATGAGACTCTTGGAAAGTGTAAGAACGATTTCCTACCCTCAGTTATTTATTAAATTAACGAGTTAGTTAGGATAGAGTCTCTTCAGATAATTTGAAGATGCTTGTTCCCAGGTATTTCACCTGGATTAAAGTTGCCTTTTGTGAGATAAGTTGCAAACTGACTTGCTTGCTATCTCTTGGCTCTTTCCAGCCTTTCACATACTTTCCTCCTAAACTGAATCTAATTAACTCATGTTGCCCATCTAGGAGGAGAATGTGCTGGATTCCTGCCCTTCAAGCGGTGCATGTGAAAGAGAGGCCTAGGGGCAGATCTTGCTTATGACCCCATTCCATAAGGGTCTAGAGAGGTCTAGCGTGGATCTAATCGTTTCCCTAGAACAGGGGTCAGCAACCCGCGGCTCAGGAGCCGCATATGGCTCTTTCATCCCTCTGCTGTGGCTCCCTGTTGCTGGTTGGCTCCACAATTGATAGGGCTTTCGGTTAGGACAGGTAGAGGAAAAAGGACGCCACGCTAGGAGGAGACTCTATGGTGGGGAAACCAGACTTCCGGTAGGCAGAGGAAAAAGAATGCTGTGCTAGGAGGAGACTCTATGGTGGGGAAACCAGACTTCCAGTCGGCAGAGGAAAAAGGATACCACGCTAGGAGGAGACTATATGGTGGGGGAACCAGACTTCTGGTAGGCAGAGGAAAAAGAATGCCGTGCTAGGAGGAGACTCTATGGTGGGGGAACGGGACTTCCGGTTGGCTCCAGAATTGAACAGGGGGCTTCTTTGTGGCTCTTTGAGTGCTTAAGGTTGCCGACCCCTGCCCTAGAAGTCTAAGGACAGACAGGGCTGTCTTTCTGGAAAATGGTGAAAATTGTTATCAGAATGTCTTCTGACTGATCTGATAACATTTAATGTCTGTTGTGCCCTGGGTAGCTGAATTGGCCTCCAAGGAGGAAAAACTGGCAAATTGGGATACGGGTAATCCTAGTGTGCCCTGTGCTTTCCCAGATTCACCAGTGTAGACATCCTTCCAGCAGACATGAACTTACAAGAAGACTATAAATACTTCCAGAACCTGACACTAATAATTACATTGTTGTTACCAATAACAGCTGGGGGAGGTTGTACAGCTGTGTGAGCCTAGATCATTGGTGAGTTCCTACCAATTCAGACTGGTTTGGCCGAACCAGTAGTGGTTTGGCGGCCTGATTTGCTGGAACCAGTAGCGACTCAGGCCTGCCACGCCCCCGAACTGGTTCCCTGGTATCTTGTTTTTCAGTTCTGTGCATGCACAGAACAATTTTTATTGCCCTGTGCATGTGTGTGCATCAAGCACGCATGTGTGCGAACTGACAGTAGTGCCAGCCAGAATCCAGCCCTGGCCTTGATAGTTACTAAACCAAGCTGTCAAAGATGCCCAGTTGCTGGAAGCTATCCCACATTCCTAACAAACTACAGCCTGTCCATACAGTGAATCTGGCTCAGGACTCATTCTAAAAGATACAGTTTTCTCTGCTCCATTGACCTCAGACTACCTGATCATCTCCTCCTCAGTTTCAGAAGAACTTTGCATGCAAAGGCACCCACACAACTTTCCTTTCCCTCACTCTCCATTCTGGCAACTCCATATGCAGGCAGACGGATATAATGCTTGCCCAATTCCTGCTCTTTGTGGTATCACCTCCATACATATATGCCACACACCCACTCTTGTATCTTTTTCAATTGGCATTTCAGCAGCTTCCACAGTTCCCTTTGGCTGGACCATGAAATCACCTTACAGGACATTGTTAGATATTTTTCATCATGATTTGATTTTTTATACTTTTACACAATTATTAGATAAACTTTTACTTGGTGTTTTCATTTACCTGTAATAAATTGCTTGGAGTCATTTTGAAACAGAAAAAATAGAAAGATTTGGATGTCTGAATTCACACCCTTATTTGCTATCACGATAAGATGCAGTTCACAGTAAGAAGAAGGGCTTTTCCAAAGCTTCTGTTGAGAGTAGCCATCCAGCATTAATACTGCAAGTTCTTAGTCTAAACGTTGGGTAGTGTCTGAGTCAGAATACACCTCTTCTGTCAGGCATGGGATATAGCTTATGGATTCAGGAGAATCCCTCAGTTTCAGATTAAGCAGAAGCTTTATTTCTTGTAAAAGACAAAGGCAGAATTCTGGGTATAGCAAAGAAAACAGCAGTTCTGATAAGTGACTGATTATAAAGATCTGTGGCATGACTCTGGGAGACAGGAGGAAGAGCCACAGCCTAAAAAACTACTGTATCATGCAAAAGGTATCGCAACCAACAGGAAAAAAGTGGTGTGGGGAAGATCTCAGAAGGAACTCTCCCTAAATTTTGGGAAAGTAAAAGTAAAGGAGAGGAGAGTGCTCCCAAACTTGCAAGATTAATGCAATCCAGGCAAGAAACACAAGCTATGAATAATACTAATATTACTTTATTGTTAGGTTACAGTAGCAGAATCCTTCTGTGGGCTACCTTTTGCATGGCAGTTGTCTAAGCTGTAGTCTAGGCATGTTGCAGATCCTATTGGCTAAGGAATTCCATCTGGCAGCAGAAGAGGAGCCTTTTCAGCTCTGTGCCAGCCTCTGGAACCTCATCACACATGAGGTGAGGTTACCCTCAAAATGGGTTTTTTTTTTCATCAGACCTGAGCACCCACTGGCAGCAGAGAGTCCATGCATTGGTTGCACCAGGTACAGGTAATATTTGTCTTGTGACCGGAATGGAGCCTGCCCATTATGGTTGTACATTGTGACAGTCGTAAAGCGAGTTATGATGGATGCGATTGGACCTGGGTTTTTTGCAGTGGTCATTAAGTGAAATCCATGGTTGTTAAGCGAAACCATTGTTTGCTCAGGAGCATTTTTGCCAAAACCCAGAAGTAAATACCAGTTTTTAGCAAAAACATTGTAAATTGCTGTTGCTGAAGGCGAGGTGCTGTAAACAGCTATAATGCTGGTTGGTTGCCAAATAACCAAAATGTGGTCACGTGAGGGGGGGCTGTTGTAACTTTGGAACCAAGTCATAAGCACTTTGGGGGAGGGAGGGGTTGCCGTAACTTTAAATGGTCACCAGGCTTAATCTTAATTAATCTTCTTGCAATTTTGTTTTCCTTAAGCACATTATTTAATAGTTTTAACCAGTTTTTATATTGTTTTGAAAATTGGTTTTATTTTACACCACCCAAAGTTGCCTTGTGAAAGGTGGTCAAATAAATTGATAAACAAATAAATAAAAGCGTCCTTTCAAAGAATTTCAACTGTGAATTATAGAACATGGAGTTCAAGGCAAATGGTAGCTTTTCAAGTTGATATCTTAAAATCTTACTAAATCTTTAGCTCCAGTGTGAATCCTAATGTTTAAATTATAAAGACTGATAATACTCAGGAGATTATAGCACAATCAGGAAAAAAAGTTATTCACAGAAAAACCTAATAGATAAGCCATTTCCCCAGTAGTGGTTTTAGCATCTTCTAGTCTAGGAGCATTCTACCATTGTTGAAACCAAAACATCAAAGTGAAGTTAACTTTAATTTTTCTTCACCAATAGCTGAATGTGACGTTAAGAAGAAATCATGTATGAGGAAATGGCCATAGCCTGCATTAAGAGATGTTGATATATAGCCCAATTTTCTCTGAAGGGATAATCAGGACAGAGCCATTCTAAACTTTAAACATTGGCTCAATGCAAAAAATATATAATTATAACACCACAACATCCCATATAGAAATGTAGCATGTCAACAAGAATGCTAGGCTGGAGTTCGTTTAGATAACTTTGCTTTTTATGTTTAAGGCATTTCTTTTCCGTGGGACAACATTCAAGCAAGGTGATGGGGCTTAAATAACAAGGGATAATAGATTCTGAATCAATCACTCATCCAGTCCAATTTAGTTCCCTGCCAAGCATGGACTTCTCTAAGCTTGTTAGAAGAAGCTTAACTTGCAGGAGTTCCACACATTTTCTGGATAGTTCAGTCTTTGGAAATTTGCATGGGAACTTACATTGCATTGCTTTTAGTGTCAAGTTAAAACTGATTTGACTCAGAAGTATTATGCTGGACCGAGACTGATCTGCTGTACCCTAGTAATTTGGGAGAAAGGTAGGTTAAGAATATTGTGTATAATGAATGGACAACTGAATAAAGAAGGAGCAATGACTTTGTTACTATGACAATCTCAGTTCAGAGTTAGATCATTTGACAGCTTGGATAGTTGCAATCCTTTCACTCAGAAGAACTCTAAAAGAAGAATAGTCCACAATCCAGAAATAGATCCTAAAACTCTTTTTATACTTTTAGAACATTCAGGAATTAGGATGCTGAAATATCATGGCAAGCCACTAAACAACCAAAGAATTTTTTTTCTCTGATACAGTATATGGAACATTAAAAAGGTACAAGAACAGTTTTAAAAATGTAGAGAATATGCACGCATATATTCAACACCACACATACAGAGATACACACCCAACTGGCAAATGCCTTAAAAATTCTGATTCAATCAATTTGGGTAAATTAACTGATCATTCTCTGCAGTGCTCTGAAAGTAACTGCATCCCAAACACTACATCCATCAGCCACCTACAGATTGTTGATCCTGGTTGCTTTTCGGATAAATGGGATGTGTTTTAATTGGCAGAAAGCCAATAGTGGGAGGGAAGACAACAGGTACAATACCATTCTATCTAGTACCCATCCAACGGAATTAGATATTTAGGAAATAATTCAGACTCACAGTAAAAAAAGAAAAATCTATATATACAGATGAGAGGAACATTAAGCATTACATAGCTGAGGTAATAATAGGAAACATTGGCTATCGCAACACTTCGTCAATATATCCACTCACGTAATTTTGTAATCATTCTTTGAACAAGAATATTCTACATTGCCTTTCATGTGAATTGCACAGGAAAGCTGCCAGAATACCACAGAGACCCTCAAAGCCTAAAGTACAAGAGTTATTATCTTCCTTTGAAATTTAGCAGCCATAAAATTTAACACAAACTAGAAAAGCTATTCACACTGTCAGTTGCTTGGGCCAATGATAATAAAATAGACGCTGCATCACTTTTGTTCCAAAGAAATGAGGAACCTCTGGTTCTCCAGATATTGATGATTTGCCATCCCTAGCATCTTGGTTATAAACCATGGTTTACACATTGCTTCAAGTATGTATCTGTGTGTGGGGGGGGGAGTGGGTTCCTGTCTCTAACTCCCTGTCATTTAACATATTACACACAAAGAACAAAACCAAAATGAACTTCAGTGTTGAATTGTACCAGCCACGATATTCTGTCTCTTTTTCTCTCTCTCTCTCTGCTCCTTTCTCACTTTCTTCCTGGTTCCCCAAACGTTTTTATATTTTTGCAAACTTTGGCTTCTTCCAAATCTGCAGTCACTTCCTACATGAGCACTGATGGTATTATTTAGTAATGAGTTTCCTATTAAAATATATTCGTATATGTTGTATATCAGAAGGCTGCCCTGAGATTTGTTTCATGTATCCATTACAAATACATTGTGGTTTCCACAAGTTAACTCATAATTTTAAAAACCAGATTGTAAGATATGCAAAATAACCTCAGGCAAAACCGCCAGGTTTAATGTAAAAAATTGTTTCTGAAGGCAGTTAAGATCAACAGAAAGGAAAAGCCTCCCTAAAGTTCGTTGGCTCTCAGTCTTGTGTGGTATCTGTATATCCAAAATATCTGAAAGGGAGGAGGGCTCCCTGTAGGCCCATCTGCTATGGGAATATTGTCATCTGAGATCAAGGGGATTCTCTGCTGGTACCCCCTTCCTTGGAATAGCATACCCGCTGAAATTTGACAGCAACTGATTTTCTAGGGGTTTAGAAAGGTCTTTAGAAAACCATGTGATGGATCCCATTCCACACGGTTCTTTCCTTTTTTTCTATTGCAGATTTGTATTGTTGCTTGGCAAACCACGTTATGTGTTGTTATTTTTATCATATTTATTCCTTTTAATCTTTTCTACTGGAACTGGCCACATAAGCCACGTACATTGGTTCATGATTGAAGCAGCCTATAAGCCAGAATAACAAATATATTAATGAAGACTTGTTTGCCTTTCAAGGTGAAAATAATTTTTTGGATAGACTTGGTCACAATGGAGTTGTGCAGCCAATGAAGTATTCCCTCTTATTAAGATATGATACAGTCTATAGAGAAAGGAATAGTATAAAAGAATAAAAAGGGACTAGTCTCACAGAGATCCCTGTGGACTGTATAATACTCAGATTCTTGTTCTATTTACCAAGACATTCTAAATCATCAATTCCATTTTGTTTTTTAGAAGGTTAAGCACATTAAATCCAAATTAAATTACTTCCACCATTGCAAATGTAGATATCCTATTAGCACTGTATGCATGCACAAAATGTAACCTAGCACAGATCTACCATAGTTTTGATAGATACAGGAGATGATAGATAGATAGATAGATAGATAGATAGATAGATAGATAGATGATAGATAGATAGATAGATAGATAGATAGATAGATAGATAGATAGATAGATATCTTCATCCTTACAGATGCTTAGCAATGGTAAATATTCAAAAAATATTTAAACCACTTATTAAATTAGAGTGTAAAACAAAGAGCAGTATAACATAATGAATTTATAATGGGCAAAAAGGAAGACTCTAATGAGAGAAATGCAACCAAATTCACCCAGCTCCCTTATTTATGTGGAAGTGTATCATAAGCATGCAGAGAAGAGCATGACTGTGCCATTCAAAGAGGCAAAACCCTTTTTGCAAAACTTTTACCTAATGTTTTTTGGTAAGGTAGAGACAGTGTAGGCTACATTATCAACCTTAATTATATCCGTGCTGCACATAGCATTCCCAGTTCACAGTAAGGACATTACCAATCAGTTTGGGCATATTTAAACCCTCAGTCACAGGTAAGGACCCATTTTACCCCAAGTTCGTTCATAATGTTCTGGTACAAATGATAGTCTCATTTAGAAACTATCTTGCAAACCAACGTATTCTGTATTCTACATCCCCTCAACAACGAGTGCTAGGAGTATACTCAGGATGTGTTACACTCAGGATGTACTACTTAATGTATTATGTTGTTGTTGTTTTAGGAGAGAGGTATTTACAGAATTTTCTGCCTAGCAACCAAGATAACTTGACAGCCTGAGACTTAATGTATCTTGACTAGGGATTAAGGGATGATGGCACTATTCTGCCGGTTGGTATCAGGCAGAAAAATGTCTCGAGGAGGTCTTAGCTATTTAAAGGTTAAGGAACTGAGGTTTTTTTTTTTTTTAAAGAATCCAGAAATCTGGAAAGTTTTTTTTCTTTTTTTAAGAAAAACCATGGGAATTCAGATCGGGCTAATTTTTTTGGTAAATCAAAAAGAAATACTTTTTTTTTAGAAGAGTTGAAGGGTGTCCTCAGTTCTGAAATAGATACACTCTGGTTATGGAGAGCAAATTAGAGGGCTAGAGAGGATAGGATGAAGCATCTTTGTTAAATAGATACTTTTAAGTTGATACTACCCACCATGGCCATTATTCTGTCTATAGGCAAGTCATCTGCTTCCACATTGATCTGCCATTTAACATGCTCTCAAAGTTCCACTGGCCTAAAATGTTTGTTTTTCTTGGATGACTTGTAATATGATGGTTTCAAGATAGATAAAGTGTCGTCATACACATGGTCACTGTAGAATCACTAAGAAGGTAGAAGAATTGGTTTAGACTTGGTTGACTTTAGAGGATATGGAAAGATGCCAAGATGCAGGCATAAGCAAGAAGGTATGAAAATGTTAGACAAAACTTCAAAACAAAAGGCATTTCAACAGAGGTCTAGTCTTTTGAAGCTAGTGGGCATGATTAAATTTTGAGAAAATACCTTGATGCTTACACATAAGGGTCTTTATCACAAAAAATGCTTTGATGGGATTTATCTTGTTATAGAATATCTGTTAAACATAGGGCAATGTGATAAAGATGAAAAGGCAGCATCTCCAAGAATCTGAATTCTAAACACAGCTGGGGTCAGAATCCAAAATACAAATATATTTTTTCAAATTCATATTTCTCTCACTGATGAATGATCCCCCTTTTTATTTTTTAGCCCTATAACATCATGTACAAAATCCAGTCCCCCCCTCTCACACACACACATACACACACACCTGGGGGAAATGCCCTCTTGATTATTCTCTCCCTTTTTTCCACCATCCTGCCTTCATATACATTTCCCAATATCATCTTTCCATCTTATTAGATCATCCCATCCCTCTCTTCTTACTGCCTCACAGGCAACAGCTCTGGGTCTATTCCTTCCTATTTTCTAGTTTGTGGGAAACTGGAAATATTCAAAGCAAACTACTGACCTCCACTTGTCCACTGTTGTCAATTCCAATTATCCCTGGATTTATGAGGGTACAAAGGCCTTCAGTAGAATGAAAGATGGTAGTATTGAAACATACATTTTGCTCTGAAAAACATACATTTTGCTTCATCTCAAAATAATAATAATTTGAAAAGCTAATATTTAAAAACCACATGTATCAGTCGGGATATTGTAGTAAAGGGTGACATGCCAATATGCACAATGAATTATATTATTTTTATTTACCTTATAATTTCAATTAACTCTCTGTAAGAGCAATGCATATGCAATTATTGCAACTCTTAGAGGTTAGATTTTCAAAAAATATTTGCTAGGTCTTTAAACTGATTGTATGTCAATTAATGATAGTAGTCTTTTGAGTATGTATTTAGAATTTCTTGCTGATAAAGATCCTGACAACCCCTCAGTAGTTGTTGGTCTACGATATAATTAATATCTAGTGTTGGGAAAGAAAAAGGTTAGTTTGCGCTTGGTGTGATGAGTGTTTGGTCATCATTTGAATAGGCCAGGGATAATACCAATATATTTGACAAGTTAGGTCCATCTATGTTTCTGATAAAGGAGAATATTTGTAGGTCAGGCTTGAAATAAGTGGTCCTTGGTGAGCTTGGTTGTTTTCTTGCAGATGTTTCATTACCCAAACTAGATAACATCTTTGGCTAATGAAACGTTTGCAAGAAAACAACCAAGCTCAGAGAGCACTAAAGACCTCTCATTTACATTTGTAGATCTATGTAAAAAGATTTTGAAGTTCATTTCTTGGGGTAGTTGCCAGGGCTTTGTCTTTGGTGAAAAAACACCACTTCTGTTACAGTAAAGTTGGACTAAGATACAAAAATGGGACATTCAGAAATTGGAAGGAAATTCCATTCTGAATCAGCTTAGTGGAGTTCTTTTTGACTCTCTAATCCCTCCATCATGCTCATCTCTCACCTGAAGTGTCCGGCAAAGATACCATTGGTGATGGCGGACACGTGCAAGCTATTAATGTGCAACCAACAGAGCAAGGGAGGCGGGGAAGAAGAAGAAAAGAAGGAGGGGAGAGGACCAAATTGTAGCATTGTAGCCCAATTAAGGGATAAAATGTTTAAGGGCTTTGGGGGATCTTGTTCTCCAAGATGAAAGCTTAATCTTCGGGGGGGGGTAGATATATAAACAGGTAGGATTTTGAACCTTAGCATAGACTATTGGATGGGCAAGGCTGATCAAGGGCTGAGAGAAAGAGCAACGAGAAAGAAAGAATTGAGAAAGAAAGAGAACGTGGGAAAGAGGGGCAAGAACTGCAAACAAGGGGGAAGATAGTAACCAAGGCCATGGCACAGGCCTCAAATGTGGCAGTATTTGCTGCTCGGCGGCACCACGATGATGAAGATACCACTGAGGGCTCTTTATTTGCTTACACCAACAGCAACAATACCCGTGGTGAGTTTGGCAAGGGCCTCAGAACTGGGGTAGGTCTGCAGGCTAAGTTTGGTTCACAAGATAAACTTATACAAGAGGAGAGGAACCAGGTTGGTTTTCTCCAGCAAACTTCAACCTTGGCAATTAATTGCCTTTGGAAGAGGGGTCCCAGAAATGGAATTTGCTAGTTGCCGCTGGAATGGTTCTGGAAAAGGAAGGGCTCCAGTAGAAGGATGGGAGTGACGATGATGGTCTTAGTATACTATAAGTCATGAGGAAGTATATACTTTCCTATGGATGAACTCTTGAATTATTTACAATAGGGACTTTGTCTTATTTTAGCAGAATGCATCCTTGATTGATTTGCCAGCACCCTATTATGCTTGCTGAGATCCTTCTAAAATGTAACTTTGTCCATCTTCTGGCAGACCCGTTTGAAGGTCCAAATTATCATATTGCACCACGATGGGTCTACAACATAACTTCACTCTGGATGGTCTTTGTTGTCGTTGCCTCAGTCTTTACCAATGGTTTGGTATTGGTGGCCACAGCCAAATTCAAGAAATTACGGCATCCGCTCAACTGGATTTTGGTGAACTTGGCTATAGCTGATTTGGGTGAAACGGTTATTGCTAGCACCATCAGTGTCATCAACCAGTTCTTTGGCTATTTCATCCTTGGTCATCCTTTGTGTGTTTTGGAGGGTTATACTGTCTCTGCTTGTGGTAAGAAGTACTTATTCATTATGTTTTGTGATTAATCCCTTTTTACCCCAATCCCTTCCCTCCAGGTCATACTTTTATCCTCTTCCCCCTAATATAAGCACATCCTATAATCCTGTTGTCCTCAGAGATCACCCATCATGCTGCTCCTTTTCCTTCCATGTCCCTGAGTTGCTTCCCTATTAATCCCATGCATCCCAGGACCATCTGGCAGAACATTTAGTAAAGGTTTCAGTATAATCATTTCAGCTTTCTAACCATTGATGCTGTTTTATATAAATAAACTGAATTTCTATAATGTAATGATGAATTACATATAATTCACACACAGAGACACATCTAACAGAGCTATGTCCTTATTATTATCCTCTTCTGCTGTTCCTTCCCAGGCATTACAGCTCTCTGGTCTTTGGCCATTATTTCCTGGGAGCGCTGGGTTGTTGTTTGTAAGCCTTTTGGAAATGTCAAGTTTGATGCTAAAATGGCTCTTGGTGGTATTTTCTTCTCCTGGATATGGTCTTGCACCTGGACAGCACCACCAATCTTTGGCTGGAGTAGGTAAGTATAAGGAAGGGATGGTACAGAGCAACATCACTGGAAACAAAGGAGCAGGGTGATGTCCTTCAGATGCGTTAAGACTAAACTCTCAACATTTTCAACAGCTTTCCAATATAACTAAAACAATTATGTATATGTTTACATAAAGAGTGACTAGCTTTCATCAAGAACGTTGATAGGGAAGAGTCAGTGATTTGGCTTTCTTTCTTTCAATGAGAAATGAGTTATGTGGATCATTGATTTTTTTTAATCTACAAGTCATTAAATCTTTCATTTGGCATTTATTTTTATGAGATGGTGAAGAATGAGCAGGATGCGTGTACAAGGGTATTTAGGTTGAAGCATAAAGCAATTCTGAGTGAAACTGCTTTGTCATATGTATGTCAAATCTATCTTGGTCAGAATGTTGTGTGGCATCAGAAATTCTTAATTTATTTTATATGAACAAATGTAAAACATACTAAGAGGGACTCAAAAGATTAATCAAATCTCAAATGTGAAAATGACTTTCTCCTCCTCCCAACCAGATACTGGCCCCATGGTCTGAAAACATCATGTGGTCCAGATGTATTCAGTGGCAATGAAGATCCAGGTGTCCAGTCTTACATGATTGTCCTGATGATTACCTGTTGTGCAATTCCTCTGAGTGTCATCATTATCTGTTACTTGCAAGTGTGGTTGGCTATCCGTGCGGTAAATACACACATTGCATTATATCACAGATGTCATGTATTCCTCCTTCATGTCTCTTGTGATTGGATCTCTCTTCCTTATAAAGCACACTTTCTCCCAAATTAAAATATCACTGCTATAAAGTCTCTAATAGAGAACTATATAGAGAATTAACCTTTTGTTAATGGAGCCCTAATTCTGTCACTGTACTTGAAAATTCCTAATCACATTGCAACACAAATAAGATCCCCTCATTATCAATATATACCTAGCTAGTTCCCTAACATAATCTCCACTTCTGTAAAAGTCCTCTGACTAATCTCAGTTTCCTAATAAGGCCTTTGCCAGGAATGATTCCCAATTTTCCTTAGTTCATCTTCTCCATATACTCCTGCTTACATCACTCTACTTACAAAAGGATATCTACATACAAATTTAATCTGGATCCAATTTCTATGGTAAACTCCTTTCTCTCTCTTGTTCCAAATCACAGCCGAGGGATCTGAGATGTACCTTATTAACCTTACTTCTTTCTTTTCTCATATAGGTTGCAGCCCAGCAGAAAGAGTCAGAATCAACACAGAAGGCTGAGAAGGAAGTGTCAAGAATGGTAGTGGTCATGATCATTGCCTATATTGTCTGCTGGGGACCATATACAGTTTTTGCCTGTTTTGCTGCTGCCAATCCAGGCTATGCCTTTCACCCCCTGACGGCTTCCATCCCTGCCTTCTTTGCAAAAAGCGCCACCATTTACAACCCAATTATCTATGTCTTCATGAACAGACAGGTAACTTGCTCTGGCCCCAATGGAATAGCTAGAAATTATTTGAATTGAGAGAGATGGGTGGATTAAAAGTAATGAACAGAAAAGAACTGGGGTGTGTGGATTATATCGTTTGGGGATTATATTATGTTATGTTATGTGGTGGAAAAGGATAGAACTTGTAAATGCTTATTGACATTTGTCTATCTCCTGGCAGTTCCGTAATTGCATAATGCAACTCTTTGGCAAGAAAGTGGACGATGGTTCTGAACTTTCTACTTCCCGCACTGAAGTCTCATCTGCCTCTAACTCTTCTGTATCACCGGCATAAGAGCTCTTTCTTGATAGATATCAAGACAGTTCTGCCTCCCAGGAGAGCCCTAGTGAGAATTTCTCCTCTTTTCCGCAGCATATGGATTCCCTATGCATATCTAACATATTGAGCTGCTATTGCACAAACCCGTTTCTTGGACTTAAGACTGTGACCCAGGTTGGGTGCTTCTATTTCTCCTAGGGAGAGGGAGGTGTTTCTGCTTTCCTTTCAGAATTGTTTAGCGGGTGGCAATGAAAAGTTCATATCTCTATATTCAAATATTCCAACAGTCTGAGATTTTCCTGGGACTTCAGGGTTTTTTTCATCCCCTATCATTGTATCTTTAATTAATATTTTACTTATCCTTCGGACTGCAAGAGGCAGAACAAAGGGAGCTCCTTTGGAAAGTTTATGACTTTTGTGAAGCAAGTCTATCCCATATTTTTTTATAAAGAATCCACTCATCTTCAAGATGCCACTTCCTATGAATGGGTAGATAGTTTGATATATCCACAAAAGGTGATAATCTAGACATCAGTCACAGCAGTTCTATTTTGATTATCTTTTGCTCTGCCCCTCTTATGAAGTGTTTGGGTGGGTGCAGAGAGTCCATTGAAAGGAGGCTGGAGAATGAAGTTGTTCCCTGCAATTTCTGTGCCTCAGCAGGTTTGGAGATACTGATTTCTAGCTATGCCTAAGAGGAAACATAATTCTGGCAAAAATCATAAATAAGAACTTGCCGTAGCACTTTGGCCATCCCAGAGCTCTGTCCATTTCGGCATGGCTCAACAGGACCCACTCTGTATATAGTATTTGATATTAAAATCACCCATGTTCCATGGGATATTTAGCTAGAAATGCAATGGGTAAAATTATTTTTAAAAACCTTACAGCAGTGAGACAGACTAAATTAATGTACAAAAATGTTTACCTTCTGTATAAAAGCTGAGTTTGTATCTTACAAATGATGTTGCAAAACATTACATTTTGTCCACAATGTGTATTGCTTGAAATGTATCCAGGCATGTGGGAATTTGCCTTAGCTGCCAGTATAATGACTGTGGATTAGTGGAAAAAGAGAAATATCAAAGTGTAATTTTAATTTTTGACAATGGATATCTGTAGAAATCCACCAGGGTGAAACTGGTAGCTCAAACTGAAATTTATGGGTCATCCCTGACAGCAGAAAAGTGTGAGATAAACAAATCTGAGCAATGAGATAGAATATTTGGGAAGTTTTCTTGTGCAAACCTTAACTGATGAGAAGAGCACTGAAGGATATATTTTCTGTTATTAGAATGCAATAGGATTTCCTGTCTCAGGTACCAAAAAAATCGTGGACTGAATAGCTTAAACAAGGATTTAAACCTATCAAATTCCATTTATTTTCTTTCATCTGCAATCATGCTTTCATATACACAACATATGTGTATGCACACGTTCCTCTCTTCTTCTCCAAAAATTGAACCTCCACACCAAACATGAATCCTCAACCGTCCTGCATTGTTTTTCAGCTCATCTGGGATGTTAGAATTCAGAGGTGGATTGTCCTGTGGAGTTGTTTTTCATGCAGTTTTGTAATTTAGTTCTTCATAGCTATAGAAACAATTAAGGAGAAAAGGAAGAACGGAAAGACAGACTAGTTTTTTTTTTACTTTAATAAACAAATAAATAGTTATATTGTTGAGAAGCTGCAGCATAGGTACAGAAATAGTGATGCCAATGTTGTCTGACTGTCAGGATGAAGAAAGCCATGTTTTCCAGTCTGACTCAGTAATGTCAGAGAAGTAATTCCATGCAAGAGTTATGATGGTGATCACAAGGAGAGTGGACATGGCCCGCGTAGGAGTATGCAGAAGAGGAACTATAAAAGCTGAAATTGTTGAAAAAAACACCAGGATAATGGCAGCAATGGTCAATAGCAGGTTCATGAGCTGTCCATAAAGCTTATACATACTGGCCTGGGGCATTTCCATTGCCTCCTGCTGTTGGGCTTGCTGCTGCTGTTCCAGTTTGGCAAGCCGGGTCTGGTAGGAATCCAGCACTTCCTACCACAAAGACAAGGAAAAGACAGGAGATCAGGACAGGACCATCCAGTTTCCAGACACTGATTTAGTTAATCCCAGGTGGATTTCCACAGTGTTATTTTTCATCTGCCATTTACACGTTCACGTGCTCTAATTCTCTGATGGCTCTATTTATATCTGCAAAGAGGAAGGTCAGTTTTCTGGCTCCTAGGTAACCCAAATGGTGCTATCTGGACAAGAAAGACAGATGCCAACAAGTTCAGAAGGCTGCCAGGGTTTACAAATGCACGGAGACGAAATACTTTAGAGGAAAAATGTTGAAGGGACTCCAAAACAGCCCAATTAATACTATGCTTATTGGTCATAGAATGCTGACTTGTACAAAAAGGGGAAGGCATAATGCAATATTTTGTTGCAGATCCCACTTATGTGTGTTACTAATGCTAACATGCTGGTGTTGCAGTATATGCAAAAGCAGGTTCACGGTGATCTTATCAGCAGACAAAACAACTGTGCCAGTGCTTGTACCACTCTTAACATCATTGCAACCTTCGTTTCTTATTGCAAAAATACACTGGTCTCTCTCTAAAGACAGTTGTCATAGCCTATTGAGTAAGATGGGATTGTACTTTTTTTTCTTTGCTCCATTTTTATGCAATCTGTCAAACTAGCCATATGCAGCCTGTTCCAATGTCCTGTTCTTTGCTCCCAGAGCAATACTGTGCCCACCACCTGTGCATTTAGTTAAGCAGTCTCTTACCCAGACATCCCGAGACCTCTCATAAGATTGATACACCATCTTCTCCTCAGTGCAGGCCAGATCATGTTTGAGGTTGGTGATTTCGTTGAGATTTAGCTGTACTGCATCATTCACTTGTATTTCCAGGTTATAGTGCCTGAAGAAGAGTGGCATTAATTGAGGTTCTATAATCTGATCTTGTGTTCTAAGTCCTTTTTCTCCCCACCCCCACCCCCAACCTCCCAGCCAACTGGCTGATCTTGTTACAGTCACCACTTTAGGCATTGCTGTAAATGGATTATGATGAGCTGGCTCTGCTTCCTGATTTGACACTTCCAGTACAAGAAATGGGTGACTATGCTCATCCTGGATTGGAAAAGGGTGGAGACAGGATTACAGTATCCAGTGCCATCTGGGTTTGGGAATGTGAAAACAAAAGAAATCAAACATTCTGGGGTACATCAAAGCACTGAATCTAATACTGGTGGGGAAAAAATACTTTTGGGAACCCAGTGATGATTGGAACTAGAAAGGCACTATTGCTGCCAAAGATGTGACAACAAATAGATGAACAATTTGGTAGGCTGAATTATTATGCTAAATATGCTTCTGAACAGTTCACTACCAGATACTCTTTTATATAAATGAAATTATCTGAAGGTAAAAATAGACATAATAAATATGAACTCAAATGTCTTCATTTGCAATGATTGACTTCCTTTTGGTTACATAACAGAAATAACAGAGATATTTACTAGCAAATGGAATGGTAACTCAGCCATCAGTCTAGTCTCTTATTTCATTCTGTAGGTACATTATTTTATTGTTTTTTAGAGAAAAATATGAAGAATTATCTGTTCATTCACTGAAATCACTTTTTTAGAAAGGAATCTTTTAAATAGTCTAGTTTAGTTATAATCTAATCCAATCTGATTAGAGGATTATGGGATGGAAAATACCAGCAAAGAAACCAGCCCGGTGCTAGTATATTTCTGCTTTGCTCTGAAAGCACATCACTAAATGTGGAATAACGGTAGTGAAGATATCCCAAGTGGGATTAATTGTTGTTAAAATGTTCTCATTCTCTATATGCTTTTGCATACAATATGGACCTTTTTCCAATAAAAACATATTGTAACATTCCTCCTGGCTAAGGAGGTTGTGGCTATGCCCTTTTTCATATTAAAGAAAAGCAGCAAGTTTCTGAGTAATGTCAATAAAGCATGGAAAAATCAGAAGACATATGGCAAATTATGGTCTGTATTGTGATACTAGTTAGTAACACAAGGGAGGAAACTGCTTGCTTTTTTGTGTGAGTGTGGCGTATGAGGCAAAGAGCTTCATATACAGGAAAGACATAGTGGATTTGTCACTAAAGACAAAGCTGTGATGTTCTAAGATAATGAGTGTCAGGAGGAAACAGAACACCAGAGACAATCAAGCCTGCAATGGCAAGGAAATGGAATACTGGGAACCACTGTTCTCAAGAATGTGGATGCCCACCTTTTCTTTTCTTCCTGTAGGAGTTCCATAATTTGCTTTTTATCAGCTTTCCAAGCTTCGTCTAACATGTTCCTCTGATCGTCCAGGGCTTTGTGATATTCCTTTAGCTCCATGATCTGGCTCTTCAGTTCCCGAAGCTTCTTTTTTGCCTCCTCTTCAAGATACTGCTTTGAGGCTGCCTCTGTGATAGGTTCATTTTCTGCGCTCTCTGAGATGGAGCATTCTTCTATTAGAGGAGCTTCTGTAGGGCGGAACCTGAATATGTTATATGGCCCTGGATGGGCCACATTGACCTTGAGAGTTTGAGGCGGGGAAGTGGAACTGTTGTCTGCAGGTGGGAAATTCTTCTGCTCTAATTTCTTCAGTTGCGCTAAGCAATCCTGCAGACGCTGTTCGAGATGAGCAATATTAGCTGAGGAGCGTTGGTTGATACGTTCAAATGCTTGACGGATGGAGGGTGCCTTTTCCCGATCAGCTTTGCTTACCAGTTCCACATAAGTGGAGATGTTCTCATCACGATTGGCCTTCTCCACCCTCAGCAATTCAGACAAGTGCAATATGCGATGGCGTAGACCATCTTTCGGATTTCGGTAACTTGACTGGGAAGTTCCAGAAGCAACAGAAGACTTGCGGTTCCGATCAGAGTTCACCTGTTACAAAGGTGGAGCAGGAAGTCAGGAGTATCAGAGAAAAGTATACCAATTTAAGTTACCTCAGAATTATCATATTTTACATGGAGCTTAGTTAGGTAACTAACAATGTACTTATCTTGAGTGATCCCAGAATGTAAAGCTTTATACTGTATATTTTGTATCTACTCCCATATTCTTTGCTCTGCTTTCATCTAGAACAGTCAGTTTCTCTTTCTGTAAAGAAAGATGGAGTGCTCTTATTTGGAGATTGTGAGAGGAATATGGATGCTGAATAAGAGATAACTGTCCAATAACTCTCTTTCCAGGCAAACCTATGGCAACTTTATAACTCTGGGTATTGAGTGCTATTTCTTGCTGTCCCCTTAGTTCAAACTTATAAATTAAACAAGATTCCTAATAGAATTATAGTTTGAACCTTGTTCATTCTCTTCTACCTGATTGCCTCTCTTGCTTCACCAGTGGATTTAGGCATTGATTCCTCAATATATCTCAACTTGTACAAGCACACTCAGAGTTAATTAAAATCTCTCTTTGTTATTGGGGAAAACCACAGTGACAATGTCATAGAAATGTTCTGTAGCTGGCTGCCTCTTCAGTTTTCTGTGAACTTCCCATTTATCTCAACCTCCCTGTCTCTTAAAGCATCCCTTAACAAAAGAGAAAAGACATGGAGATATTGGCTACATACGGTATGCACTGCTGTTCTTGGGAGACAAGGAAGTGGTTGAAAACATTTTGAAATGCCTTCCTGGATTTGAGGAGAGATGACGAGGTGTGGGTGTAATGCTTAAGGGATGACATTCTACTTTGGTCCTATTTGACTGTGGCTGGTAAGGTGCAAAAATACTAGTGTTTCTTATCTTTTGCCCTATCTTCTGTTCTGTTCTGGAAAAGTACAGAAAATTCCCTTTCATTAGAACAATGCAATGACACCATATATCATTCTCCCTGAATCATGACAACTGCCATTACAATCAGGGGTCCTTACTGCTTGGAATCTCATTACATAGTGATAGACTGTGTTCAATCTTAGAAATATTTGTTTACCCATAGTTTACCAAAGTAATCCAACTTTTGAGTTCCTCTGATATGCTTTACATATGGATGAGTTTGTTCAACATCTTAGGCTACAATCTAATTGTGATTTAGAGTGTTATAGTTTGTGATCCAGAGTGTCTACAAGAGAGCCATGTGCTAGATAAAACGCATTTTGAATGTGAAGAAATGTGTTTTATTGGTCACTCACTAAATTGGGAGCTTGACTTGTTGACGCTTCTGACTGCTGGGAAGGTTCTTCTTTGGTTAAATTATAGTCTACCATGAACGCTGCATGGAAACAGACAAGTGCACAAAAGTAACATAAATTTGTGGTCTAATCTTTTTTATATTTGTTGTCCTATTTGATTGCTGTAAGTCGACCAAAGTTGCTTTTGGTGAGATAGACAGCTATACAAATTTGACTAGCAAAGAAATAAATAAATTGTAACTTCCTCTAGCCTGCCTAAAAATAGGGTTAAGAGGAAACTTTTATGACTTTCTTCATCTCTCTTTTTAAAGAGGGTTTTAAATTAACTAAAGAAAAAAAGAAAAAGAATACACAAAATTATAACAGAAGAACATCCATAGCTGATCGATATTAATCTAATATATATTAATTAATTAAACCACTGAATAGTTAGAGCCATTTGTTGTCTTTCAGATGCTGGGCCATAAGTCATTTGACTGTAAGTCTATACTTTTTGTCCAGTATAGACTTTTTGTCCAGGTGTCAACCTGAGAACACAGAACATAAATATCTAAAAATATTAAATCTCAGAGTTAAGTAAATACATGTGATTGCTTCTTACTGAAATGGAACCATATATTTTAAAAGCGCATTATTTTCACATCACTTCAAAAGCATAAAAAAGCTTGTATCCTTATGATTTATATTGACATTGATTGTTCTTGATTGCTTATTTATACCCTATGACTATCATTAAGTTTTGTACCTTATGATTCTTGACGAATGTATACGGAGAGTACACTTTTATGTACACAGAGAGCATATCTACCAAAGACAAATTCCTTGTGTGTCCAATCACACTCTGCCAATAAAGAATTCTATCTAAATGCAATGTGGTTATTTCTAAAATATTATTTCTTGTTCAAAAGGATGTAATCTAAAATCTATTATTTTTTAAAAAATATATTGTTAAGTAAAACATGGAGGCGAAAAGAAAAAGAAACATACTTAAAAGAATTTTGAAAAAAAAAAAGAAAACACAAACCAAATTAAGAAGAGTTTTAAAAATACTGTAAAATTACATTCTAGCAACTCCTCTCTCTTCTCTCTCCCCATCTGATTGCTACTTGAATATTTTTCTATTTTATTTTGGACATTATTACTCATTTATGTTTGAATTATTATTTTTTAAAACTTTATATTTTTCTTCAAAAACTATTCTTAGTGCCTTAGCTTGCCTTACTGTGTGGTATAGTATGTTGCATATAATGGAATCACTCTTGGTTGAATTTGATTAAACATCTCCTGTAAATGTACAATTTTTCATTGCTGTATACTCTTGAATGTATTGACAGCCAGATTTCTCTTTTCCAATGTTGTGGCAGACAACTGCAACATAAATCTTAATAAAATAACTTTCTTGAATAATGCCCAATAAAAATATTTGTAGTTTTAATTTTATTTTCAAAATTTTCTGAATGTTTTGTAATAAATTTATTACAGATTACATTGTACAAATAAATGTAGCACAAGATATACGACATAAAACATGTTTGTGTTTGTGTGTGCATACACAAAATAACAGACATAAAGTGTAAAGGAAAAAATTAAGAAAAAAATTAAAAGAGAAAGAAAAGTTTCCTCTTCATCTCAGCAAGAATAAACAACTTTAACAATTCATCACCATCTATTAAAATACAACAAACCATATCTTCCTCCCATGTGTTATCTCATTCTCTATAAATAAATTTTTAAAACCTCATCATCTATCCTAATCAGCAAAAACCCATTAAGAATTACCAAAAATAACCAATGTATTACAATCTAATAAACTCACCTGAATTCCTTCCTTTTACATTTAAATCTCAATTTCTATCATTAAACAAATTCCTCCAAATCTCATCGAAAACTAGTCAATAAAAATCCAATAAAAGTTATTAAAGATAACATAGCAATTTCCACTGTAACCAGATAAATTAAAAATACAGTTAATGAACATTTCCCCATATAACTCTAATTTAAAATTTCTAATTCTAAAATCAACTCCAATCCCCCTTTTGCTGTTAATTTTTTAAAATTAAATCCATAAACCCATACTTTAAGCTTTTTTTGTAAAGGATTGAAGGAAATTAATCCAGTGAATAGCATGAAACTTGCCATTACAGAGGTTCTGAATATTTAAAAAACAATAAAACAATAAAAATGCCAAAATGTTTAAGAAATTAGGATTCATAGAACCTTATCCCCCATTCCCAGTCATTCAACACAGAAGCAGATCACAAAAATATTGGTTCCTGACACCTACTCATAAGGAGTCATTGTCCAGAATACATGTGGACAGGCACATGATTTCTCCTTTATCCAGAGAGATTTCACTGATCTCCATGCAGCTGACAATTTCAGTCATAACTTCATCCTCCCTTCTTCAGGGGTATCTTGAGTTTTCCATATCCTCACCAGAACTCCAGAATGTTCTGAATATTTCGATATCCCCCCCCCCCCCCCCAGTATTTCTGGAAATTTGCCTAAATTAGCTGGTTGTCTTCTTTGTAAAAAAAATTGCTAACAGATATTTTTATCCCATTTTCCCCCGAAGAATCAGAAGAATAGAAAGCCTGGAAATATAAACATACTGTTTTTTATCGTGCTGCTAAGAATTAAATTACATTTTCAAATAAAAAATGTTGGCCTGTTACAGTCTTTGAAATGAAGATACTACCTATATATAATGCAGTTTCTCCATCCCACTAATTAATATAGACCTATATAAATTAATGGGAGTCACAGACAGCTTTTGTGAACTAATGGGATTAGTAAACCATCCCATTTAGATGAAGCAATTGCTCTTCCATTGGGATTTTTCTACCAATATGTTCCTAGTAGATAAATCTACTAGCTAAAGAATATCTTCCATTTGATTACACTTGCTATTGCCCCAAAACTCCTGCCTGAAATAACTATCCCAACTGCTCTTACAATAGACCTCTGAGTGAATGAGGTACATATTGTAACTGCAATGTGCTTTATCCTATTTTTAGAGACTGTTGGATGCAGCTGCTCCACAATGTAGCAGCCTGAAGTAGTTAGATGTGTATCTCAGTTTCTGTATATCACAACTCCTGTCTGAGATAGTTACCAGTTGGCTTCCAAGTGCAAGTTCAAGATGCTGGGTCTCATTTTAAAAGCCCTTCATGGTTTAGGACCTAAGTATCTTTGGAACTGCATGATCCCAATTATGGTACATTTCCTCACCAAATGATATCAGGAAAAATTAGTTATTTGAGGTTTCGTCTCACAGGGAATCCCATCAGCAAGATCCACAAAGCATTGTCAAATGCTGCCCTCTGCCCCTCATTCACCTCATCTGTATAGTCCTGTTATGGTCCTGATGCTGCTGATTTTCAGAAGGCAGTTAAAAATCTGACTGTCCTAAGGCCTTGGGTGGATATGTTTTAAGGTAGTTCTCTCTTGTAGTGCAAAGCTATTTGTTATAAACCACCTGCAACCCAAAACCGGGCTACATATTTCTACTATCACTGTACAGAATTTATTTAATGGTGCAATTGTTCATTGACATATAATTGAATAGCTTGTCCTGTTTAGTGACCACTCATTCAGCAATCCTTTGAACTTACAAAGATGCTGAACAAGTTGTACCTCTGCCTGGTCCTCAAAATTCTGGCCTTTGCAGCATCTCTGCAGTCACACAACTGCGATCCAACATACAGTACTACTGGCTCACAATTATGACATTGCAGCATCTCACAATCATTGGGGAGCTGAACAAGCATAATTAATGGGGAAGCTGGCAGGGGGTAGCAAATGGTGACCAAATGTACTTAATGATGTAGCAGAATTTGCTTAACAATAGCAACTAGAAATGCCAGAACTGCCATCATTAAGCAGCATGTTCACATGACATCACACCTTACCACCATATTGCAATGGAAATTCTGCTTCCAACTGTTGTTGTTAACCAAGGACCAGCTGGCAGTGGTTGATTGTTATGGTTTATTTATTCCTGGTTATGTAAGGTGTGGAAGCTGCTCAAGAGTTGACTACTATTGGAGAAATATATAAACTCAACCAATCATTTATGTGCAAACCTATGTGTTGGTGAGAGTGAAGAACCAACACTTGAACTCTATTTGCAAAAGTGACCAACCAAGTTATATGACCAGAATTCAACCACAGATGGCAGGCAGTTGCTGTCACTCAATCTAGGAAGATCAAAGTAAATATGACTTTATGGATGAGATTGTACTTAAAATGTTATCTGACAAAACTGTTGCCTAGTCAGAAATCAAAGATGGCACTGAAAATAACGTTTTCTCCTCAGGTAGTGTCAAGATTAAGCCCATAGTGGAATCCAGTCAAATCCAATTCTTTATTAATCTTTATCCAATTCTTTATTAATCTTGCCAGACTAATGCAGTCCACATCCAGAATAATCAGACAGTGAGTTTTACTGTTAAACATGCTATCTAAGGCAATGTTTTCTGTGAAAGTAATTTTGTTGTGATTTTTTATACATTGTACAAAATGGGTATACAATATAATCTACTACTCCTAAAGGAGTTTACATCTAAGCATAGGTCAATAGACACAAGGAGTCTTTCTCCTCAACCCACTTTTGTATCTGTTATTATTATTACAATTTATTACACAATCAGCCAGATGTTCAGACTGGATGTAAGTTGTTCCAAGTAGAGTAAAGCTGCCTTTTGCATGATGGAGGCTTTATGGCCAATGGTATTCAAGTGATGCTCCAGTTGTTTTTGGGTTGCACCAAGCAGCTTATTGCTATTAGTACTACCTTTGCTTTATTTTGCCAAAGTCACTCTATTTCTATTTATAAGTCTTTGTATTTTCTGATTATCCACTAAAATTAATACAAGCTGTAAAAGAGCATAGTGGCATGGCTTGGGAGGTGGCTCTACCATGGTTTTTGCTCTCTCAACTGTGGCTTGCCCCGGACTTTCAGATCCTTCTATGTTCTTAAATGTCTGTAATGGCACAAAATCTATATAAATAAAAATGTAATGTTTGTTTGTTCAAAATCTCAAATCTCCGAAAGTTCTTCACCGATTGCTTTGAAATTTTACACAACGTTGCATTCCACTATGCACATGTTTTTATATACATATATTATATAGATGTCACACCTGTGACGGGTAAAAACATGCTTTTAAAAAACCAGCGCCATCTGCTGGACGTAAAAGCAACACACGCTATACCATAGCGTTCATTTCTTGAGTATAGTATATTCGGAACAGTTCCGCCTCTCTCCGGTTTCGTCCCGACGGTCCCTTTATGTGTGGCTGGGCTGCGGCTGCACCTTTCCCCTTTCCGCCCCTCCTCTGACGAGCTTTGCCATTTCCACCAAGGGGAGCCGAAGCCTTTCGGCCTCCCCCTCCCCTCTCTCTCCTCCCCTCCCGCCAGGCTGTCTGTGGTGGGGCAGCGCCTGCCCCATCCCTCAGCCGCCTCCTCCCACCCTTAAGCCGGCCTCCCCCACCCAGCCCAGTGGAGCTCCAGAGGAGGTGGAGGAGGAGCATCTCCTCAGCCCGGCTGGCTGCACACGCTCTCCCCCCACCTCATTGGGAGCCAGTTACAGCCTTGCCAAAGTGGCTCCGACGGGGTGGCGGCAGTGTCAGCCTGAGGCGCAGCGAGACTGGGGCGGCCACTGGGTGCCCCGTGAGGCAGTGACTGTAGCAGCGATGGCGTCTCTTGGTGGGGCCGTGGCCAGTGGGGGCTGCCTCGTGTCCGCATCGCCAGGGGCAGCTCCTTCCTCCTCCTCCTGCTCCTCAAGGGACACCAGCTGCCTCCTCTCACCGCCACCGCTGAGGGAAGCCGGGTTGGGAGTGGCGGCCTCCTCCTCCTCCTCTCCTCCTCAGCTCAGCCAGGCCAGGGCCTGTGGGAGCGTCCTCCGTGGTGGCTCTTGCAGGGGCCACCATGGCTCACTTCCATGCGAGGGCTGCCTCTGCCGGGGGACTTGCGCTTTCTCTTTTCTTTCTTTTCCATTTAACCAGACTGGGCCACAGCAACCCGTGGCCGGGTACAGCTAGTATAACTAATAACAATGGTTTGCCATGACAGAGAGCTATAATCTAACCATACTGCTGGATCTGCAGCAAGGTAGGATGTGGCTGACTAGTTTACAATTTAGTGTAGGGCACAATCACTGCTAATGCACCCCAACACTTCCTCCAAGGTAGCTTACTCAGTTTGTCTCAAGACAGGGACCACTTTAGCAGTCAATGGAACAAGTAAAAGTGCATGTGTTTAGCTAAGTAATTATACTTCTCCTATATTCTAATTTAAAATTAGGTTTTGATTATGATCTTTAAAGCGCTTCATGGCATAGGACCTAGTTACATGCAGGATCGCATCCTGCCCCACACATCCCTACGACCAATTCGCTCACACAGAGAGGGACTTCTCCGGGTGCCGTCCGCCAAACAGTGTCGGGGGGCGACACCCAGGAGCAGAGCCTTCTCTGTGATGGGCCCAGCCCTGTGGAATGACCTCCCCCGTGACATCAGGATTACTTCCGATCTCCGCTCCTTCCGTGTACAGCTGAAGACCCACCTCTTTCAATTATCTGGCCTGGCTCAACCGTAATTTTTTCATATTCCTCCTGACTGTCTTTTTTAAATTTTAAATTTTTATTGTATATTGGGTTTTTATTAAAGGGGGTATGTTAATGGTTTTAATTGTCTAAATGTTGTAATCTATTACCTCCTCCGTGCATGTATGTCTTTGTATATATGTATGTTTATATATGTCCTAGTGTACGCCGCCCCGAGTCCTGCCTGGAAAGGGAGCGGCTAATAAATTCAAATTTATTATTATTATTATTAAAAGGGAATGCTATATTTATGGCACAAGATAGAGTGACATATTATTTACGCTCTCTCTTCTCATATCTAAAAATGAGGATGGCATACAAACAAACTTGAGGCCAAGCACTTTGTCCAAGCATGCTGTCAACCCTTGCAACTGTCTGTCAGTCTCTTGGCAAACAGTCACTCTGGGCTAGCTGCCAGTGGCATTCTTTCTCTCTTGCAATGCCAAACCTGCAAGGCTACACATATTTCTAGGAAGTTCACCACATTCCAGGCTGCCTGATGTTTCTGGACAGGCCATATGTCAATTCCTTCTTGAAGTTAGGCTCCTGAGGTCAGCTCTGCCACCCTTGCAATTTGATTGGGTGAATATTGCATTTTGGTATTGAGCTCAGCAAGTATTATTCCCCAAGTTGTAGGTAGGATTTTATAGAGTCAATACGTGAGGAGGGGAAAGAGAATACTTTCTCACAGTGACAACAATGGGGAAATGTTTTTCTCCTGCATTTACACATCTTTTTAAAAAGGTGCTCATCAGAAACCAGTCTGTCAAAGGTAAGGGGCACTCCTCCAATAGCCTGTGTGGGGTTTCACAGAGACGGAAAACATTTCTTCCATTTTCGAGCACAAGTAGTAAAAAGTATGGATCCCACTCAAGCACCCTGAAAAAGCTGCTTTCTTCAGTCACATTCTAAAGTTGTAGCGACGTAAGAACAAGATTCTCGGGCTGTACGACACCTAACTCATTCCTCGTCCATTCCCCCCCCCCCGCCCTCAGCGAGGGTTCAGAGCCCCCAAGGCCACGGCTCACACACACACATTAATGCTGGATTCCAGAGGTTTAGAGCACCGCCTGGCTCCAGAAAGCAGAGGGCAGAAACTGGCGAGTATCATGCGAAGAGAAACTGCCCAACTGTAACTGATGTTCTAGCACGCCCACAGGCCTGGCAATGTAGAAATTGCTTTTACGCATGGGGTGACCGACGCAAACCCCATTCCTCGGCAATTTCCCCAGCCTCTGAGCTCACTTCCTCTTGCAGGCGGAGCGCCGGCCAGCCGGATTAAAAAAAAAGAGCAAAGCGTGCTTAGCGCATCTGGATATTAGGACCTTCATCATGGCCAGCAGCTACGTTAAGCCGAAGGAGAAAACCCTGCAAAACCTACGAGATACTGCTAGTCGCCTTCGGATTCACTCTATTCGGGCAACTTGCGCTTCGAATTCCGGGTAATCGAAGAGAAGGGATGCATTGCACTCTCTTTTCTGAGGGAGCTTGTGATATTCCCACCATTGTCCTACGCCGGGGATTGTATTTTCTTTTTTGTTTCTTACATCTCAATGTACTAATGGGGACGTTTCCTGGTACAGTATATTGCCATCCGCTCTAGGTTCGCTTGCGGGGAGGGGGCAATGAAGGTTTTATTGGGGTCCAGTCTCAGAAGGGCTAACTAGCGGCTTCCATCAATTGAGATGATGAAGCCAAGAAATGCTCTTAATTAGTTTGCAGAAATCCGTTAATTTGAATAGCTCTTTTCTAGGTCGGTTGATAGCTTTACTTGACGTTTATGAGCTACTGTACTCTCATTAACTAGTCTTCCTCAGCCTATGGGTGATCTTGTGAGGCCTATCAGTGTAGACTTTTTATTGCTTCTGGTGAACACAGAAGACACAGGGGTGTCTTTTAATTGAACATTATGCTCTGAATTGTAAATTCACTCTAATAGTAATTTTGTATCTCTCTGTGGGTAGCTCCTATTGAATTTTTGTCTCTCTGGCTTTTGACCTTGCAGACACCCAACATCATGTTGCAGTGCCGCAGAGATCATGTCTGTGTTGTTCTTTCATACAATGCGCTACAGGCCAAATGAACCAGGCCACCCCAGCAATGACCGCTTTGTGCTCTCTAAGGTGAGAGGAGTGCGAGGAATATGAGGGAGGTGGTCTTTGGAGGATGGGACGGGATTATAATGCCCAAGTAAGGCCACAGCTTATTTCTTCCTAGCTGAGAGTTCGACTCAGTTCTTTCTGCAGCACCACATCCCAGAGTAATCTTTTTAAAAACTAGAGAGATTACTATTTCATGGTTGTGATGGCTACTTTGTTTGCTCCTCACAGGGCCATGCTGCGCCTATACTCTATGCTGCATGGGCAGAAGCTGGTTTTATCAAGGAGCCTGAGCTGTTAAATTTGAGGAAAATAGACTCTGACCTGGAAGGTCACCCAACACCTGTAAGTACTCTTCTAAGAATAGTGCTGGGAATTTTGGGGAGTTTGGCAGGGGGGGAAATAACTTGACCTATCCAGTCAAAATAATACATACATACCTACCTACCTACATACATACATACATACATACATATAAATAGATAGATCTTAGATGGTGTAAATAGCTTTAAAAATTAGTTGTAGATCAGCTTTTTAGGATGTAACAATAGTACTGTTGCTTTTTTCATGAAGACATCTGGATCACTGATACACGAGCTTAGCCCATAAAATTGGCTTTGTTCTACTGTGCAAACTAATATTAAACATATGTATAACAAAACTGTGATTTTATGATAGAATTACAAACTGAAATATATTTTGTTGGAATACAAAGGCGCTAAAATGAGCTGTGTATTTATATATTTATATTGGAAAAGATCCAAATTGTGTTTCTGTACAGAAAGGATAGAGGACAAAGGACTAATCTCATAAAGACTGTTTTCAATGAAATACCCAACAGATTGTGTTGGTATTTATTCCATTTGTAAAACTCTTTCTTTTTGTTTAACAGAGACTGCCTTTTGTGGATGTGGCCACTGGTTCCTTGGGACAGGGTCTGGGAGCTGCTTGTGGAATGGCCTATACAGGGAAATACTTTGATAAAACAAGGTGAGAAATCTGGCAAAAATCTACATAATGAAGTCTGTTGCTTCTTTCACAAGAAAAGTTTATTGCCTCTTTTTTTTGTTTGCTCTATTGCAAAATCCACTGGATCAGAGAATGGCAAAGAATGTATGGTGAAAGAAACTTATTCTACATATGCATGCGCGCGCACACACACACACACACTTGTTGGGACTCTTGTGTCTTGCTGTCTTCTAGTTACCGAGTTTACTGCCTACTGGGTGATGGTGAATCCTCTGAGGGATCAGTATGGGAAGCCCTACAATTTGGGTCTCATTATCAATTGGATAATCTAGTGGCCATTATTGATGTGAACCGGCTGGGACAAAGTGAAGCAGCACCACTGGGCCATGATACAGATGTTTATCATAAGCGCTGTGAAGCCTTTGGGTAAGCATTGCTGGCTGTTTTTGTCCTAATTCTGGTAGGAAGCCTGCTGCCTTTTGCCCCAACCTTTTCCTCTTCTGCTAGATGGAATACCTGTGTTGTGGATGGTCATGATGTGGAGGAACTATGCCAGGCTTTATGGCAAGCAAGTCAACAGAAGGGGAAGCCCACCATGATTGTGGCCAAGACTTTCAAAGGACGGGGAATCCCAGGTGAAAGTAGTTTCTTGATCTTGGGAATGGGAAAGGGTAATAAGAGTCCTTGAATGTCACTTACTAATGTTCTCTGTTTTAGATGTGGAGAATGCTGACAATTGGCATGGAAAGCCCATTCCAAAAGACAAAGTGGAATCTGTTATCTCTACCATTCAGAGTCAAATCCAGACTAGAGATGTTTGTACTATCCAGCCACCTGCTCAAGATGTGCCACCAATCAATACCATGGATATCAAAATGCCTTCTTTACCTACCTATAATATAGGAGAAAAGGTACTGGGCTAAGCAGATTTACCTCTCAGTATCTGCAAGTACTCTAACTATTCTTTTTCTGTCCTTTTTGTGCCATGCATCTTTTTCAAAAGGTCTGTGTAACATGGATCTGATGCAGAGCACTCACAAATTTCAGATTTAAATTTTTTTTCTCCCTACACCCATAAGAAAGGACTAAAGGAGTAAAGCCTATGAGAATGTTCTATTCACCTTATTTATTTCTAGCATATGAATAACATGCATCTTCATTGTTAATTTGGACATGGAGCTGAAATGGACTTTTATTTTTTTGTCACATTCCATCTTCCTAACCTACCTCCTTTGAGGTTTCTTTCCTTTTGTCCTCATATCCAGTTTGATAGTTCCCCTTAACCCATAGAGAAACCCTGCAAAGGACCCACAATAGTATGTGAATTAAGTAAGCTTTATGCAAGACAATAAGCCTGTGCATGAGACTAAAAGGCAAATTCGTATATTGATTTGGAAAATGATAGCATATCTTAGATCAGGATTTGCATTCATTTTTAGAATAAGAACTACACTTAACCAGGGGCATGCACACAAAATTAGTTGGAATAAAATAGATGGGATCTGGATAAAAATGAGCTTTATTTAAACAAAAGTACTTTTTTATTTTCCATGTTTGCAATAATTTCCTGCCTTTAAGTAAAGATTAAAAGGGTCAGTGCAGGAGATTCTAGCGGCATATACAAAGTGTTTGAGGACTGCATGCAACTCTGACCTCAATTTAGACAATTTAGAAATACTATATAAATTTTAATGCAAATTTTAATCTCCTAGTACAGGAATTTAATAAAAAATGCCTGTATTCTAATATCAATCCTCCACTGCTTTTCATGCAGTGACTTGGAAGTTTTTCCTAGCTAAAAAAAGGAGTTTTTCCCAACTTGTGTCTAGGCATATAAGAAGAATGATGTTTATAGAAATGTAATATTTATCAAATGTGATTAGAATGCACTTTTGACTTGGTGGTAAATTAAATGACCTGCAATGAGATTTTTTTTTTTAGGTGGCTACCCGCAAAGCCTATGGTTTAGCCCTGGTAAAACTGGGAAAGACTAGCAAGCATGTGGTTGTTTTGGATGGTGACACTAAAAACTCCACTTTTGCTGAGCTTTTCAAAAAGGCCCATCCAGAACGCTATATAGAGTGTTTCATTGCTGAGCAGAACATGGTGAGTCTGAAAACATGCAATTGATTGGTGAATCTTGTGGCATGATCCGTTCCAATGACATTTTTGTGTGTGTGTATGTGCTCTAGGTGAGTGTCGCTCTGGGCTGTGCTGCTAGGAACCGCACCATTGCATTTGCCAGCACCTTTGCTGCCTTTTTCACTCGAGCATTTGACCATATCCGGATGGCTGCTATCTCCCAATCAAACATTAAGCTTTGTGGGTCACACAGTGGGGTTTCTATAGGTATGTACCACCTGATATCTAAACCCCTTTAATTACTCTAATTAGACTGAAAGTTTCTTGGTTCTCCAGCAGTGTGAGGAGTGAGAATCATTACAAATTGTTCTCCTTCCTGTTTATCATTACAGCAATCCTATACTGGATGACCCAAAGTCATCCAGTAAGCTTCTTGACTAAATGGGAATTTGAACATACCGTATTTTTCGAAGTATAAGAGGCACCTTTTTCCCTCAAAAAAGAGAGTGAAAATCTGGGTGCATCTTATTCACTGAATACAGCACTTTTTGCTTCCCGAAACCCTGCCCCCTTTGCAAAAGTGGCTATGCATAGCCTTTAGGAGGCTTCCAGGGTGCTCGTGGGGGCTGGGGAGGGCAAAAATGAGCAAAAAATGGGCTATTTTTTTGCTAATTTCTGCCCCCCTAGCCCCCAGGAGCACTCTACAAGCCTCCTAAAGGCTATGCATGCCTCTCTTTTTTGACGAAAAGGGGGCCGTTTTCGTGAAAAACGGGCCAATTTTGGGAGGTCTGCAGAGTGCAAAAACTTTTTTTTAAATTTGCCTCTTCAAAATCTTAGTGCATCTTATACTTTGGTGCGTCTTATACTCTGAAAAATATGGTCAATCTTTATAGTCTTCTTGACCAAGCTGGCACTTTTCTGCTTATTTGCATAGCCTGCAGTTGATCAAGATATTTAAAAACAGAACATTGTTATTAACTGAATATCAAGAGTATGATACAGCAAGGAATCCTGAGTTTTTCCCAGTTCATTTGGTTTTTCTTCCTTTCAATAATCTTGAACATACGTATTTGGGAATCAGCTGCTTGGACAGAATGCCAAATTGTGAAATAATGTTGGCTTTGGTAGTCCACATACAACATGCTAATCCTAGGAAAAATCTCTTCTTATATTTATGCTAGCTGTACACAAGAAGTGACAACTGGTTATTAGTAATAATTCAATTTAATTATATTTAAGGTTTAATGCTAATAGTCTAATAATGTATAGGGAAAGCATAAATTGTTTAGATGGAGTGCTTGCAGAGTATTTTGGGATTTCTGCTTTATTCTCTTTGCTGTTCATCTGCTCAGACTACCAAATGCCTGAACTCAGCTACATAGCTCTACCTTAAAGAGAGATTTTGATTTGTAAATGATGTGATTGGCCTTTTATAGTTTTCATAAAAGACCAAACTAAGCAATGATTTTATGCTAAATCTCAGTGGCCTAATATTGGCAGATATGGCTGGGGTATTCATCCTCTCAAATGCATGGTAGTGCTTGAATGCATTCTTTTCTGTGACATGGCAAGAAATTTATTCAACTGCTTCTTCATCCTAGGAGAGGATGGGCCCTCTCAGATGGCTTTAGAAGATCTAGCCATGTTCAGAACTATTCCAGGTTGTACTGTATTTTATCCAAGTGATGCAGTCTCCACTGAGTATGCTGTTTCTTTGGCAGCAAACACCAAGGTAAGTGGGTAAAGGATATTATCTCAGGTATGGGCCTTGGCCTATCAAGATTGAGGTATTACCATTAAATTAGGGAAGTAAATTGTGGTGTGCTGGAGTAAGAAGTCAGAATTTGCAATAAAGCTTCTTGCTTATAGCATTTTCTTTTACCCTGGCCCTCATTTTCTTGCAGGCTATTTCATTTGTTTATTTCAAGCTGTTTTACACCATTTGAAAACAGATCTAAGCATTTTACAAAAGTTAAATTCATAATAATATATCAAGGTAATAGCAGAGACATATTAAAACATTCAACAAATACATCCATATATCAAAAAACAAAACTTATAACAATTGTAAAACCTTGTTAAGCATTAACTACATACATTCTAGAAACATACTTTACAGAATCTCTTAAATGGCCAGAATTTCACAAGCTGATTAAGGCTGTAGCAACATTTCCAAATCAATGTACCTTCTTACTGGTTGGCATCCTAATGTTTTTGTCAAGTTTATTTTTTATTTGAGATTATAATTAAAAATATATATTTTGTGAATAGTTCCTTGGGGTATTCTGTATATTTCCAGTGTGGTATCTTTCATTCTTTACTTGAAATATATATCCTTCTAGGATAACATTGCCCTAAAAAGTGGTTAAGATATTTTGCATAAATCTAGCATGTTTTATATTGCTGTGTTTTAAAGATAACATTTTAATACAATTATTTAAAATCACTCTGAGTTCTATAATGTTTAATTTTGGTAAGATCTCTGTTTCTTCTTCTGAGTATTCATATTCTTCCATATTGCTCCTTAGGGAATATGCTTCATTCGTACCAGTCGTCCAGAAACTCCAATCCTTTATTCTCAGGAAGAAAAGTTTGAGGTTGGCCATGCCAAGGTAAAGGATTTGAACACATGCTTTCTGGTTCTATTTCAGTTTTCAAAGATCCAAAGAAAGAACTCTGGTATTAGGCAATTTGGTCTATAATGGTAGGCAAACATTTAGTGTTCCCTTGAATAGTGTCCTTTACCATGAACTAAAATATGCTGAGTAAGAATTATGGCATCCAAATTTTTTTTTTCTAAGCAGGTAGCTTGGCTTCACATAAAATACAGAACACAGTCTTAAATTATTTAGAAATGCTATGAAATAATCAAAGATTATTATACACAGAAGAGCAATCCTATTTCTAAAGCTAAACCTTTAATATAGACCAGTGATGGCGCTATGGCACGCGTGGTTCACCCACAGGTGGCACGCGGAGCCATTTGTCAGGGCACGTGAGGTTCACCCTTTTTTAAAGCCATTTTTCGCTCTCCCCAGGCTCCAGAGCATTTATAGGAGCCTGGGGAGGGCAAAAAGAGCCCCCCGCCCCCCAAAGGCCCTCCAGAGGCTTCATGAGCTTCCCTGAAGCCTCCGGAGCACAAAAAACCGGCCCTACGGGCAAACCGGAAGTTCGGGAACAGACTTCCGGTTTGCTCGGAGGTTCGTTTTGACTGCTCCGGAGGCTTTAGGGAAACGTCCTGAAGGTCCCTCAAGCCTTCGGAGTGCTCAAAACGACTCTCCGAGCAAACCGAAAGTCACTTCCGGTTTGCTTGGAGGGTCATTTTGACTGCTCCAGAGGCTTCAGGGAAGCGTCCTGAAGGTCCCTCAAGCCTCCGGAAGGCTTCCGGGGGGTGGGGGAGGCTGTTTTCACCCTCCCCAGGCTCCTATAAAGCCTCTGGAGCCTGGGGAGGGCAAAAAAAGCAGGCAAAAAATGGGGTCACGCCTGTAGTGCGTGCATGTGCACTGGGGGGGGTGTTACGCATTGCATTATGGGTGTGGCACGCCCGCACACTCCCCCCCTGCACTCCCCCCACTTATGGCACGCGAGCCAAAAAAGCTTCGCCATCGCTGATATAGACCATCCTTGCCTGCCTGCCTGACCAATCAAAAGAGAATATAGAAGTTATTGCATCAAGTACTGTAGTCTACCATTAGATGGCAGAAGACTGATACTATTCTGACAATAACAATTTTTACTTATTCTACCATCTACATAGGCTTTCAACAAATAAGTGAGTTGAGTTCCTGCTTTTCCTAGCTGTAGAGAGGAGTCCCTGAATTTGGATTAAGATTTAGTTCAAACAAAGGAATATTAAAGAGACTGAATCCAGTTAGCAACTGTTTAAAGGAAGGCAGTTGTCTTGGGTGAAAAAAGTTGATTTTTCAATATTTTCCATTATTACTACATTTTTAAAATCATCTTGGTGGCTTAGGGCAAGTTGTTCTCCATGTACAATGCACTTTCTCATAATTGTTTCGAATTTGATCTTAAGAAAACAATTTCTTTTTGAATTGGATAATAGTCCTTTTCAGGGGTTTCAATATTGCTGTATCTCTGCACTAGAAATAGACAAACCACCTACTTAGTGGATCAGTTGTGAACCATCAGTCCTCTTTAGTAACCTTTGATAATATGGATAATTCTTGGTAATGGTGTTTCCAAGCAAGTGCATAAGGGAAGATACATGTCAACTGTGAAGTTCTGCCTGTTCTGATATTTTCTTCATACTTGCTTAAAATACACTAGTCCTCAGATCCCGCTTCATTTATTCTGTATGATTTTAGTTTAGCATGTTAGTGGGCTAGGCACCTTGTACAAATGCTTATATCTATTGATTACTTTTTATAGGTTGTCCGTATAAGTGATGCTGACAGAGTAGTTGTTATTGGAGCAGGTGTCACACTTCATGAAGCCCTTTCAGCTGCTGATGAACTAGCCAAACAAGGTAACGGACATTGGAGCTTTGGAGATTATAAATCCAATTGTATGTCGACTTGATCAGCAATTTTAATAGAATTCTTTCTTTCATTCTTCTCATTAGTATTTTTCTTTTTTCTAGGGATCTATATCCGGGTAATTGATCCATTTACAATCAAACCTTTGGATGCTGATACCATCATTACCAATGCCAGAGCCACTGGGGGACATATCATTACAGTTGAGGATCATTATAAAGAAGTTAAGTAGTTTACTAAAAACATTTTTTTCAGACATTCTTGGGAGAAATTGGATATGGCTAAAAATGCACTTGCCCAGTTCCCCTATATTATTAACTTTTTTTATGAACTAGTTTTGCTTCTGCAATTGCCAAGATTGATTATATGTTGATGCTATCACTTTTTCATGTGCTGCTCAATAGTTTAAAAACACCTATTGCTGTGCTTTCTAGAGAAACTTATACATTAGGAGGACAACCTAATATGGCCTATGAATGATTGCCTGATGGCCATTCAGTTTCTGTTAAAACAAGTGTGGCAGCCTGTTTACATATGTGGGCTATCTGTGATGCTAGTTGGTGGGTCAGGGGCCATATATCCTTTTCCTCATGTTGAGGTCCCCAGTGCAATATGTTTCCCTGCATCTCACCAAATAGGTGGTCAACAGGCTCTTATAAATGTGATATCACACTTTTCAACTTTAGCAATATATATTTCTCTTATATCATATACAATAGAGGGCTACAATCAAAACATCAATTCAGCAGCCTGCTTATCAGCCATTTTTCATATGCCTAAAGTGTCACTAAATACAAGAGCTCACCACACATTATTTCTTCCCACCAAATGGTTGATTAGGAAGCTGTCAAAAGTGAGACAGTAATCGGAATGGGACAACTTGCCGCAGGACAATTCAACATGGGAGAACTCAAGAGAGGGACAAGTAGAATTGCAGCTCATCCCAGCCTTGAGGACTACTAACTTGAGAAAGGTCAAACCTAAAGTAAAACAAGACCTGCTGCAATTCAGTTGTGCTCTCTTGAGTTCTCCCACCTTGAATTGTCTCGTGGCAAGTCAGCCGGGGCAAGATGGTTGGGGCAAGTCGGCCACAGTAAGTTGTCCTAGACTGATGGTAGTATATCAGTGGTGGGTTTCAAATTTTTGGGGAACCTACTCTGTGGGTGTGGCCTCCTTTGTGGGAGTGGCTTGCCGGCCATGTGACCTGGTGGGAATGGCTTGGCAGTCATGTGACCAGGTGGGCATGGCTAACTTGGAAAATGTGGTGAAACTCACTTAACGATGCTCTTGCTTAACAACCAAAATTTTGGGCTCAATTGTGGTCATAAGTTCTTTTTCTTTCTTTCATCTCTCTCTCCCACTTTCTTTCTTTTTTTCTTTTTCTTTCTCTCTCTCTCTCTGGCTCTTTGTCTCTCTCTCCCTCCCTCCCTCTCTGTCTCCCTCTGTCATTTTCTCTGGGTGTCTATCTGTCTGTCTCTCTCTCTGTATCTCTGTCTCTCTCTCTCCTCCTTCCCCCATCTCTGTCACTCTGTGTGTGTGTGTGTCTGTCTGTCTGTCTCTATCTCTCCCTCTGTCTCTCTCCCCTCCCTTCCTCTCTCTCTGTCACTCTGTGTATGTGGGTGTGTCTGTCTCTCACTCATTCACTTAATCACTCACTCTGTGCGTGTCTCTCTCTGTCTGTCTATCTTTCTCTCCCTCCCTCCCCCTCTCTGTCTGTGTGTGTGTGTGTGTGTCTGTCAGTCTCTCTCTGATTCCCTCCCTCACTCCCTCTCTCTGTTCCTCTCTCTGTCTGTCTGTCTCACTCACACACACACACACACACTGTGGTCACCTTGTTGAGTGTTCCAATCACATTTGAAACACTCAACAACTGGCCTGCATTTATGGTATTTTGCAGCATTCTGCAGTCATAGGACCAAAATATATGATTAAAAGCATATATTTTGGTCCTATGACTGCAGAATGCTGCAAAATACCATAAATGCAGGCCAGTTGTTGAGTGTTTCAAATGTGATTGGAACACTCAACAAGGTGACCACAGTGTGTGTCTGTGTGTGAGTGAGACAGACAGACAGAGAGAGGAACAGAGAGAGGGAGTGAGAGAGGGAATCAGAGAGAGACTGACAGAGTCTGACAGAATCAGAGAGGTACTTTTAACTACCTGGCAGCGGCGTTTTTCCTTGGGGGGCTCCTCAGAACATCCCAAGACTTCGGAGGGAAGCTTACAGCCCGGAGCAGGAGCAAAGCCCCTTTTCCAACTGGCCTTTCCTCGCTTGGAGGGCTTCGGAGGGAGCTTCTGCAGAAGCCCGGGTGAGTGACAACAAGTTCCCACCGTTACGAAGTCTCGGAGGCTTTAATTTTCTGAGCTGTGCACGCGCGCCTGTTTTCCACGGCGTGGAGCAGCGGCGAGATTCTGCGTGGCCGGCAATGACTCCAGATGCCATCCGGGAAGACGAGGAACGCGAGGGGGGACCGTTGACGGCCTCCGGAATCATCGCTCGCCGCGCAGAGCTTCGCTGCTGCTCCACGCCTTGGAAAACAGGCGCGCGCGCACAGCTCAGAAAATTACAGCCTCCGAGACTTCGTAACAGCGGGAACTTGTCACTCGCCCGGGCTTCTTCAGAAGCTTCCCTCCGAAGCCTTCCGAGGGAGGAAGGGCCAGTTGGGAAAGGGGCTTTGCTCCTGCTCCGAGCTGTAATTGCGCCTATGTTTTCCACGGAGTGGGGCCGCGGCCAGAAGACAAGGAACATGAGGTAGCGCAGCTGTGGCGGCGGGGAGTCAGCCCCGATGCAAAAAATGCCAAGGGGGCGGGGCAGGAAATTACTTCCGGGTTCATTCTCCAACCGGATCGCGCGATCCGGTGCGATCCGGCAGAAACCCACCACTGTAGTATATATTGGATAAATAATACTTGTAGACTATACTGGAGCCTTTTGGATTTTAGAAAGGCTGTAATTTTTCCTTCTTGTGATTTAATATGAAACTATAGATCTCTTTAACATATGAATTATCTGAACCCTATTAAGTCCTGTTGGGTTTGATTAATTGGCATTCATGCTGCTTAAGCTTGTAGTTTTCTCCTATAGAAAGAAGCAGAATCTCAACTACTCTATAAAAGAAGCTAGTGTACTGTATTTGTATGCTTTTATTTGTTGATAGTCAGAAACCAAGGCGATGCATGGGTAAAAGAGCTTCTATACAGTGGAAAGAAAAATAGATGCTTTTCTTTGAACTGTCAGCACCAAACAAGAAAATAAGCACATCTTTACAAACTCCCTAAGTTTTAATATTTCTTGATGACCCTGTTTCTCTGAATTTCTCTGAATGAGAAAGACAAAAGGTAGATGTTTAACTGCTGCTAAAATATGCAAACCTATTTCTTGATGAGTTTAATTGATAAAGGGAAGTGCATATGTAACTTTGTAACTTGGAATTACATAGAAAGTACATGTACTTTGTAACTCAAACTTTCATATGAAGCTATTAAAGGGAGCAGATTGCACCAAACATGCTCTGAGTGAAAATCTCCACTTATGTCCATCCCTTTTTCCTTCTCCCTATAGGTGGTATTGGTGAAGCTGTGGCTGCAGCTGTCTCTGGAGAACCAGGTATTTTAGTCCAGAGTCTAGCTGTGTCAGGTGTGCCTCGGAGTGGAAAACCTGCTGAGCTCTTAGATCTCTTTGGGATCAGTGCAAAACACATAATAACAGCTGTGAAGAGCACCTTTGCCAATTGATTTAACAGGGATGAAGGAAAGAAAGGTTATGAAATTATGAAAATGGATTCTAAAGAGCAGGGTGACAACTGTTTGGTTCTCTAGGTAGTCAACCAAAAGTAACCCCTTATGATTCCAAAACATGCATTGTGTAACTTTTAATTTTTTAACAATTGCAATTAATATTAATTTCCTGGGTTTTGGACAAGATTTTGAGTGCAAATAAGCTTAAATTGTTTTGTAACACAGTTCTCATCCTATCAGTATGTCATTCCTTCTAATTTTTATCTAATTGCACATTAATTGGATCTAACTATAGACGAGTAATGCTCATCTTATTGGAGTTTATGGTTACCTTTTCCTGTGCTTGATTCCTATCCTACTTGACTTTTTCTTCTTTGGCCTGGCATTCCAAAATTGAGTTGGGTAGATTTTTCATGGGCTATTTCCTGTCTGAAAGAGTTAATGCATAATTAGTTTTTAATTTAACAAAAATGCAAGTACCTCTTATGGGAATGTGATCATCTACATTCTTCAAATATATATTACTAATGATACTGTCTTAAGATGTCTGATGTAATTATTAAGTATGGAGTGGTTCCAAGGAGATGAAGACGCAGCTCAGAGTCCATTCTTACTCTCTCAACCCAACCTACCTCACAAGTTGTTGGGAAAATGGAAACAGGAAGCTGCTTATATGCTGCTGTGAGTTCCTGAAGGAAAGGAGGATATAAGCTTAACAAATAAGAGACTTAAATGTGACCAAGATAACCTTTCTGTATTACATGTGCTTTTACTGCCATCAAACAAATCAATAAACAATTTCTTTCTTGTTGATGATTTGTGTATTCATATTGGAAATACTGGTGTGAAGTGTTTGTGTAAAATATGTGTAAAATATGTGAAATAGTGTGCAATAGTCTTTAAGATTGAGTAAGATTTTACATGCAAAATTATTACTTTTTTATTTTTCTCTTCTCCCTAATAGGAGCCTCATATGCAGTGCAACTTTCTAAAATCTTTAGAATTTGTTCTAAAACAAATATATACATTGTTTCCATTTGCCTTTTCGAAGGAATGATGCATAGTGGGAAATATACAAAGCACAGTAGTTCATGGTATTTACATGACTCAGTTTTCTGGGTCAAAACGTTCTGGGCCATCACAAACTGAACCATAAGCTAACCATATAGCTTGGGAAGCTAAATTGTGGTTGTATAGACAATTTGTGATACAATCTGTGTATCTCAAAGGGCAGAAGCCATTAACCAATTTTGCATGATAAATACATCAACTATAATTATACAAACGGAGCCATGTCTGATTATTATATTATGAATAATAAATGCATATATCATAAACCTGGCTTTGTAGGCCCTTTTTAATTTTGTATAGTATATGTATAATATTGATGCTATCACAATTAAAGGTTATGATGATGTTAAAGATGTTAAATTTCTGGAGACCTTTGTGATGCAGAGTACTATATATTTAATACTTCTGACTTGATGCAAATCTGTGAGGATAAAATGCTGGTTTGTGGTTTTGTATGTTGTGCTAATTCATCCATTAGCTTACACTGTGCAAAGTCAAGCAATAAGGCTAGTAGAGAACAATTATTCTGTTGTGAGTACACACTCAAAACATACACTTGCTGTTATGTATTCTAAATTCTTTATATTTGTGAGTGAGCAGTTAATATTATTTCCTTTCTCCCTAACTATCCTATTTGTGAAAACTAATTTAAGTAAAGGTAAAGGTTTCCCTTGCACATATATGGTAGTCGTTCCCGACTCTAGGGGGCGGTGCTCATCTCCGTTCAAAGCCAAAAAACTAGCACTGTCGAAAGACGTCTTCATGGTCATGTAGCCAGCATGACTAAATGCCAAAGGCACACGGAACGCTGTTACCTTCCCACCAAAAGTGGTTCCAATTTTTCCATTTGCATTTTTATGTGCTTTCGAACTGCTAGGTTGGCAGAAATTAGGACAAGTAATGGGAGCTCAGTTATGTGGCGCTAGGGATTCAAACCGTCAACCTTTCTAATCGACAAGCTCAGCGTCTTAGCCATTAAGCCAATTCTAAATTCTTTATATTTGCGAGTGGGCAATTAATATTTCCTTTCTTTGGAACTATCCAATTTATGAAAACTAAAGTAAAGGTATGTTTAATTTTGTGAACAAGGAAAAGATCAAGTTTGCTAACTTGTTTCACAAGATAGCACCTTTTCAAAAACTAGGAACATGTAATAGTTCATAATCATTTGTACAGTACATGTTTTTTGGTGGTGTTTTTAAGTTTAGAGGGATTTGTATGAAAAAGAACATTGGTTTAATTACACGAAAAGGCATACAAGGGCAAAAACTGGAAATTTCAATTAAAACTCCAGGTTTGTGCTTTGATCCCAGCCAAGTTTACAGAAAGTAAACAGATCTTCGGCATCTGGAAAACTTTAAAATGTCTCCCCCGCGACACACTCTAACCCGTCTACTTCAATGAGACTGCTTTTCTCTCCAGTGAGAGCTATCATCATCCCTCACCTCGCTCAAATGTTGCAGGACAGAAGCGCAAATACGGTTTCACTAAAACCTGTTACAGAAGATTATCTGTTAAAGATGGAGTCTCATTGGATAGCGAAACTGTCAGTCATTTGCCTTAATCCGCGAACCGTTAGCGGGAAATAACCGCGAGGCAGGAGGTGAGATAACAATTTTTCCAACTGATAACTGAAAGCTGGGACCCCTTTAGGGGTTCAGCCAAACAGAAAGCAGGAGGGGCGGGATTTCAGACTTTGTAATGATTTCTTAACCTATCAGATCATCTTTCTGTTAAAAAAAAATCCTGTCCAGTTAGAGCTGCCCCTAGTGTCGTAAACCAATCAAAGTCTCGTTTCCCGCTCTATATGTATAACGGACAGCACAGTGTCTCATTTAGGCGCGCGAGGAATTTCAAACGTGCGGGGAGGGGGAGCGGGGCTTATAAAGAGGAGGGGGCGGGGGCGGATGAAAGTGAACCGCATATTTTATTGGCGGCGGCTGGTGGGGCTAAGTCGCCTGACTCCAAAGGCGCGAACGCGTTTGACCCGTAGACTTTGGAGGAGAAGGAAGTTCTGTGGCTTAAACACTCCCGAGTGGACGGTTGCTCTGTTTGTGCCGAAAAAACAAGAATTGAGCCCGGATAGTTTTTCGAAAATTCCCTTCCCGCTCAATGGGCTGTTACTATTGGCGAAGAAAGGTAAGAGAAGTTTTGGCGTGGCTGCTGCTGGGTGGGGTGGGGCGGGGCGGCGGCGGGAGCGGGAAAGACCGTCCATTCGGATTGACAGGAATCTCCTTCCGCAGCAAACACGCACGTTACTCATAATTGCCAGCGTGTATCTGGAGGGCGTTAGGCTGGGGGTGGGGGTGGGGAAACTGAATCAGGCACGCGTAATCTTGCAAAAGCCAAAAAAAAAAAAAAACCCAACCAAATAATCCCGTACAACTTGAAAGGACCTTGGCTTGAACGAAGAATTCTGTGATGGAGTTACGGTGCATTGGGTTATAGCTTGGGATTTGCAACGTTTTAGAGTTTTGTTTGAAAACCCCTTTCAAGAAAGTCTTCTGTTTCGGTGAAATGAAGACGGCTGTACCCCCTTTTAAAACCAGCGAGCAAATTCTGCTATGTGGAAGCCCACTATATAACAGTGGGGAGTCTTGGGAGCTCGGCCACTGGAAACTTTCAAGAAGAGACTGGACTGCCATCTGTCAGAAATGATGTAGGGTCTTCTGCTTGGGGGAGTGGGGGGTTGGACTAGATGACCTAAAAAGATCCCTGCCAACTGGAGTCATCTAGTCCAACCCCCCTTATTGCAGGAATCTGCACTGCAGCGTCCTGGGACTGTGTGAATGCTGCTCTTAGTTACATTGTAGGGAATGTGAGGCAGCATTCTTCAGTATCATACAATGGTGCAACCATTGTTGATTGTTCAAACTTACTAAGGCTTTATTATTTTAACAACTATGGCTTATCACATGTTTTTGGTGAAATGGGTATATGGAAGGTTCAAGCAGAAGGTACGCAATGCCTCCAGGGCAGGCTATTCTGGCTTCAACTATTTTTTTGTATTTGTTACCATGAAACGCTATGATACCAAGTTTGCCAGTTACTGCCCTGTTCCAGTTGTTCTACTACTGTTATGGTCTGTTTGCTTCAGATACTCAGTTCTTGACTACAGTAGGTTTCCCTACATAGCACACGTAGGTCATGGCTATGTTAGCTCAGATTATTTTCATCCCCAAGTGTGTGCACACACCCACTGTCCATAATTAGCTTTTGGGAAAAGTTTAGGTTGACATCATTCTAGCTAGGAATTATGGTTGGGAGGAAGTGCTGTGAACTGGGAGTATTTTCACATCTGAGACCATTTCCTGACATTTGAATCCTGACATTGCTACAGTCTGTAGTTCTACCATCTCCAAATGTTAGGCCTTTGCCTACATAACACTGTGTTGCACTTAGTCTGCAGATACAATACATTTTTTTTCTTTTTCCGGTAGACTCACTGGAAAAGGAAGTGATACCCATTTGCTTCTGAAAGCAGAAATCTTTTTTAGACATTCTAAAAACGAAGCAATACTGTAATTTATTTCCCTATGGCTAGTCCTTAGCTAACAATTTGGCAACACAGTTGCTCTTCAGGAGGCCATGAATTCTAGAAGATTTTGGCCTTCCTCTCCTTTAATAAGGAGCTCCTCACCCATTTCTAAAATGGCAGAAATTTTTTTAACAAACTAGTTGTTCTCTGTGACACTTTCTTGGGCTGCTTCAGGAGATGCTAAAACTAGAAGCAGGATTGGGTAAGTGGATTTTGTTGTTAGGAAAAGCTAATGCAGTTGTTCCCAAGGAACTGCAGCAATTGCTATCTATCACAGGCAAACTGTGTTTACAGATAATCTCAATTTATGACCAGAATTGGGACCAGAATTTCCTTTGCTATGCAAGGTGGCTCTTAACTGAGTCATGCCCAATTTCATTAGTTTTTGCTACAGTTGTTAAGTGAATCACTGCAGTTAAGATAATTAGATTGTTATTAAGCAAATCCAGTTTCCCCTATTGACTTTGCTTGTTGGAAGCCAGCTGAGAAGGTTGCAAATGGTAGTCGCATAATTCTTGAGTTCATAAATACATGCCTGTTGCCAAGCGCTTGAATTTTGAGTATGTGATCATGAGGATACTATGACTGTGGGGGTGCTACTACTGTCATAAGTGTGAGGACTGGTTGTAACTCACTGTTTTCAGTGCCATTGCAATTTTGAACAGTCACTAAATGAGTAAGTGTAGGTCAAGGACAACCTGTATAGTGAAATCAAGGCTCAGATTCTTGCACCTTTTTTGCTGCAGTGCAGCCAACCTGAACCTTTGAGTTTGGGGGACTGGAGAAGCAGTGTATACCTGCTACTTGTTGTGGTAGGGGAATAATCTGGATTCAGACTGTTTATTTTTGACCTTGTCATAATTAATTTTTACACGATTCTGTTGTCTTTACTGTGTCTGATTTGACTTGCTGCTTACAGGTGTCCAGATTTTGCATGTGCAGAGCATGTTAAACAAACTTATTGGTTATACCTCAGCTTTTATTGTCCTCACATGTTATATACATCACTGGCTGGTAGTAAACATTATCCAATCAGGACAGAAATTGAGTTTGTGAGGGAGATACTTTTATAGCTGGACACACAAAAGGTAGAAAAATGTGGGATGGACAGCATCCCCGCCGGATGGATTTGTAACTGGCTGACCAACTGCACTCAACGTTTAGTCCTCAATGGAACTGCATCTACATGGAGGAAAGTATGCAGTGGGGTACCCAAAGCTCTGTCTTAGGCCCAGTACTCTTCAATATCTTCAACAATTATTTAGACAAGAAGGGTATATAGAAGGGGAACTCAAAAAATTTGCAGACAATATCAAGTTGGCAGGAATAGCCAATACTTCAAAAGATAGGCTTAAGATCCAGATGAATCTTAACAGACTTGAACACTATGTAATGAAATGAAATCCAATGGTGAGAAAAGTAATGTTTTACACTTCGGCAAGAAAATCCAAATGTACAGGTGCAGATTAGATGAAACTTGGCTCTAGCAATAACTGCAAGAGGTATCTTGAAATCCTAGTGGACAATCACTTAAATATGAATCGGCAGTGTGCAGCAGCAGTCAAAAATGCCAATGCAATCCTTGCCTGCATTAACAGGAGGATAGAATCAAGATCATGTGAAGTATCAGAACAGCTTTATAATACCTTGGTAAGACCATACTTGGAATATTGCATCCAATTATGGTTGCCATGATATAAAAAAGATGTTGAGAGTCTAGAAAGAGTGCAGAGAAAAGCAACAAAGAAGATTAGGGGACTGGAGGCTAAAACATGAAGAATGGTTTCAGGAATTGAGTAGGTCTAGTTTAATTAAAAGAAGGACTAGGAGTGACATGATAGCAGTGTTTTAATATTTGAGGGGCTGCCACCATGAAGAGGGGGTCAATCTATTCTCCAAAGCACCTGAAAGCAGGACAAGAAGCAATGGATGGAAACTAATCAAGGAGAGAACCAACCTAGAACTGAGGAGGAATTTCCTGCAGAACAATTAATCAGTGGAACAACTTACCTCCAAAAGTTGTCAACAGAGGTTTTTAAGAGATTGGACAACTATTTTCTGAAATGGTATAGGATTTTCTGCTTGAGCAGAGGGGTTGTACTTGAAGATCTCCTAGGTCCTTTCCAACTCTGTTATTCTGTTAAATACAAACAAAAACTCAATTTAGGATTGAGCATTTTAAGTGAAGTGTTTTTTGATTTATCAAAGCATTGAAATATTTTCTATAATACAGGTAGTGTAGTCCTACAACCACAATTAAGCCAAAAATTTATGTTGCTTAAGATGGTAAATAGGTCTTGCCCCATTTTACGACCTTTTTGCCACAATTGTTAAATGAATCACTGCCATTAAGGGAATCTGACTTTCCCCATTGACTTTGCTTGTCAGAAGCCAGCTGGAAAGGTTACAAATGGTGATCACATGACACCAGGACTATCAACTATCATAAATTGCCAAATGTGTGGATTTTGATCATGTGACCATGGGGATGCTGCAGTGGTCATAAGTGTGAAAACTGGTTGTAAGTCACTTTGTTCATTGCTGTTGTAACTTTGAGCAGTCACTAACTGAATGGTTTTAAGTTGAGGCCTATGTAATTTCACAACCTTAGTAATTATCTGTTAATAGATAATGAACATTCATTTTTTAAAAAATAAAATGATTACAATAAGACTAAAAATAATAAAACAAACACAGAGTGCTCTTTTACTTAAGAGGAAAATGAATATATATTTCAATCTCTATATGTTGTATATGTTTATATACTGTGAAAAAAAACTGAAATCAGAAAAGAAGCAATAAAGCATTAATATTATGAGACCAGTAAAGAAACATGTACAGATTAGAGAAAGTAAGTCTGTGAACATGACATTTCTCTTTCAGGAAGTATGTTTTCTCTTCCTTTAACCCTTGCAGCAGCCTTGTGAAAGAAGTTAGCTTGAGTGAGTGTGATCAAAATATTTTGCTAATATAAAAATAAAAGTCTTCAGTCCAAAATAACATTCATGGAATATTTGACTTAGGCAATTAAGAATTTGTGAGTAGTCAGCTGAAACAACATACTGAACTTAAAATTGTGTACCAAAAAGATCTACATCTAGATGAGTTGATTTGCTGACAGTGGTATCTGTAGGTTCATTCTGCTCAAATACATACATTCAAAGTTTGCATATTTTCCATATATACAGACAGAATATGAATGCTAGTCCCATGTCTTTAATTGTTTCTTTATTTCATGATTCTTTGATTCTCAGTGCTTTATTGAAATCGAAGCTGCACTAATTAGATCCCAGTGAGCTCCAAAAATCAGGTTTCTAAGATATAGTTTATAAAACTTTTAAATAATCGACATCCCTGCAAGTTCAAATGATTAGTGTTGTTGTCTAATTGCAGTGTCTTAGGATGCTCCACAGAATAGGAGTGCTCAGGGAAACATTCTCAATGAATATGCAATAGCTTATTTTTCCAGAAGTCCTTCAGGGATAGAAGCAGTGAAGGATACATTTTAACTTGCATTGCATATCATTTAAGAGCAAATTTGTCTGTCATTTAATCTGGCTCCTTTTTGCCATTAATTCTTAACATTTGAAACAATCCTGGAGGAACAGATAGTGCTAGCATAAGTTAAAGTTCATGTTGTATTTATCTCAGATGTAGGTATAGCCATGAGCACAACTTGGCCTAGCAGCTATTGCTGTATTATTATTATTATTTTGAAAAAAATATTTCATTTGTTTATCATATAGGCCACCTATCTCACAAAAACTCAACACTTGGCTGCATGCAATAAAATCATTAAAGACAATAATTATAAAAACACACTACAATTAAAACTTTATTATAAAAGGGAAGGGATAGGGAGGGCTTTACATGATATAGCCACCTCATTAAATCTGTATTCTTAGAAGACTCCCAAGCCTATTGAGATAGCCAAGTTTTAAGGGACTTCTAGAAGTGGGAAGGACATCAAGGCTGGGGCCAGTCTCACCTTTTGAAGCCTGGTGTGCTACATCTAGATCTTCACAGCTTCTAGGTACCGCAGTAGGAAAATCCTGTAAAAACTTCTTACAGATAGTCCTTGATTAATAATCATTTGTTCGGTGACTGTTCGAGATTATGATGGTTCTGAACAAATGGTTCTTACAACCAGTCCTTGGAGTTCCAGACATCCCAGCACCCTCTTGGTCATGCAATTGTGATCTCGGTGCTCAGCAATTGGCTCCCACAACTGTTCCAGTGACTTGCAATCACATGATCATCATTTGCAACCTTTCTCAGTGGCTTCTTACAAGCAAAGTCAGTGGTGAAGCTGGCAGGGAAAGTCATAAGTCACTATGGTAAGTCTCTCACCCAGCAGTAGATAGCCCCAGTCCAGCTGCTATCATGCTATACCTCCCCAGCCACCCTCCTTGACCCAGCAACAGCCACCTCTGTCATGCCTTACCTACCATCTGTACATCTGTGCGGGAGCTACTTACCAGTCCACGGGCTGGCTTGTGAACTACCTGGGATTTGCAATTTCCTGCTGGCTTTCCCATTGACTCTGCTTATGGGAAGCCAGTACTCAGTTGCAAGGTAGTCTTCATTTAATGATCCAAGATCCTTACTTAATGGCAGCAGGGACTGTCGGGATTGCCATTACTAAGTAATATGGTCACAGATCCCAATTACCCTAATTAAGCAAGGACCAACTATATATAATAGATTTAGAAATTGTATAACTTATTGATATGACATTTGATGCCTTGTTCTCAAATATGATTATATTAAATGCTGTGCTTCCCAGAGTAATGACTGCCTGGCTACATGTGTGGAATTTGAATGATATTTTTTTTGGCCAGGCACAAATAGGTTCCTTTGTTACTTGTATCTTTTTAAAAGTCTCTTAAGTCATGCTGGCCATTTCTCTATTTTGATGTGCTTGGTATGTAGTAAGTCAGGACTTCTACCTTTTTGCTAGACACATTTAGTTTATTCAGATACATATTCATGTTTTTTATTTTATTTATTTTGTCAAGCATGAATTAGATAACATATAAGTATAAACATGATTATGAATACATGAAATGTTTTATAGGACTTAATTGAGACTCGTAGCCAAGGATTCCACTTATCATTTATTGAAATGGCTTAAGTACTTCAAAATGGGAGACTTGCGTCATACGGTAGATAAGAATGAATGAAGGACTAAATAGGACTATTTTTGGACTTATGTTATGGATTTCCCCCCAACTACTGCTTTCTTGGTGTTCACAAATCATGGCAATAATAGTTCTCACCTCTGGACTGCAAGTTGCCGTCCTTGGGCTATATAATAAGTGAATTACTCTTATATGGAAAACTGGTAATTAGCTCTAAAGTTGACTAGAACTATAAACACTATAAATCTGGTTTGGACTGTAAAGGGATCATATGCTTGAAATTAAAGGGAATTGTTCATGCTGACCACTGGATAGTTTTATCCTTCATTCTATCTAAATTGTATTCATTATTTCCAATCTCCTACCACATTTTCATTTATCATTCGATTTAGCATGTCAGAAATTCTCATGGACCAGGATTCTACAAAGCTGCAAGTAGAGGTGGAGCGACTAGCAGCTAAGCTGCAGGAGACAATCCAAGAGAATGTCCAGGCAGCCCAGTATGGATTAGCTGTGCTGGAGGAGAATGAGGAGCTCAAGCAACGCTGTGGAGATCTGGAAAGTCAACTAGAGGTCCTACGTGTAGAATTGGCCTTCATGAAGGAGGTACATATACCTATACACTTAGTGAACAATTTCCCCGCTCTGTCTTGAACTTTTAATATGACCTAGGCTGGGCAGTGAGAATGCTGTTTCTTAGAATGTCTTCCATCTTCTTTATTTCCTTAGGCTTTGACAGAGTCTCATAGCAGCCATAAACGAGCAGCAGCTGATGGGGAGAACCGGGAAGAGTCTCTACTCAGGGAATCGGCTTCCAAAGAAGCCCATCTGACTCAAACCATTGAGGAGCTCCAAAGTGAAGTGAAATTTCTGAAATCCCAGCTTGACAATACAGGGGTGGAAAGTGAACGGCTCAGCGTAGCTCTGCGAGACTTAAGGAAGGTAATTTGGGCAAAGCCATTAAGGAGGGATATGCTTAGAAGCCTCAGAATATGCTCATTCCATTCCCTTCCTTAGGGAATAATGCTTTTTGCCCCTTTTCAGAGACCAGTCAAGTATGCTACTGTATTTGCTGCTTGTACCCCTTTCTTTTGCATGTTCTCTTATAAAGAGCAAGATTTCCCAGTGATAGATTATGTATAATTAGGTCCAGTTTAGAATGTTGGATCTCACATTCTAAGGATAACATTCAGAATTTATTTTTAGGAGAAGCTTTTTATTCTACTTAAATGAATAGGCGTGTTATTTGTTTGAGCTCTGAGCTTGAGGATTTGGTTGCGAACGTTTCGTCCGCATTTGAGGAGACATCTTCAGTGTGCTTTGGATTGTGTTTGGGGGAGCACTGACCTATTCTATTTTATTATAGATAACATATATCCTCAGATTTAATTTTGTATAATAAACATTTTACTTAGTTAATTATCCACAATTAATAGTATTAATCTATTTCCCTCATATCATATTAACGATATGCCGTTAATATGTTAACATATTTCATTTTATTCTACTGGTAAATTCTTTTCCTCCTTTCCTAACCATTTTCTCTTGGTCTCTCCGAAATTTCACTTCTTTTGTTTTCTCTTCTTTCCACCCATTCACCTAGCTTTTTTGTTCTTGTTTTTGTAATTTCTATATTTTTTCTTCCCAATCTTTTTTCTCCCTTTTAGTTTTATTGTTCTGGTAAATTTCCCCAGATTTTTCCCCAGTCTTTCCCCACGATTTCCACCTTTACTGTTTAATTTTCCTTTTGGGGGGGGGCAATTCCATCTGTGTGATGTAAATTAGTACTTGTGTTGTTGTTCAGATGTCTTCTGGTGATGTCATGGTCTGGTTTTGGGTTGATTTGGTCAGCTGCATGTGATGTGGTCCGATTTCTTGTGATCTATTCAGTTATGACTTTGTTTCCAGCGTGGCTGTTCATTGGTCTTTAAATGATGCCTTCGGGATCATGGTTTATGTTCTTTCATTCTGTTTTTCAGTAGAGTGGATCAAGTCAATGTGTCTTATTGATTTATTGGTGGAAAACCAGGCTTCCAGGAATTCCCTTTCTGTCCTTGACTTCACCTGGGTTACAACTGTGGTCCTGGTTAGATTGAATTTGTGTCGATTGTGGGACGAAACATTTGGAATCAAATCACCAAGCTCGGAGCTCAAACCTACAACCCGAGCTACCAATATTCAAATGAATAGTAATAGCACTTAAACTTATATACCGCTTCATAGTGCTTTACAGCCCTCTCTCTAAGTAGTTTACAGAGTCAGCATATTGACCCCAACAATCTGAGTCCTCATTTTACTGACCTCAGAAGGATGCAGGGCTGAGTCAACCTTGAGCTGCTCAAGATCGAACTCCTGGAGTGAGCAATGAGTTAGCCTTACAGTACTGCATTCTAACTACTGCACTACCATGGTTTTTGTAAACATAATGGGCAGCCTTAAATTGTTTTTGGTGTTAGCTCTGTTTTTGTTTTAGGAAAGGAATGGCTTTGCCATACCCTTCTCATAATTCCTTTCCAGGAATGCCAGAATCTGGAGTCTGAAAAAAATCAATTGCGCGAGGAGATGAAACAAGCTAAGTCACGGGAACTTCGGCAGTTGCAGGATTGTGGAGAGCTTGAGGAAGAAAATATCTCCCTGCAGAAACAGATTTCCATCCTCCGGGGAAATCAGGTATAACGATGTCCACAATGTGGGCACCTGGCATTAACCTCATCTGTATGTACCTTCCATTATATGTGTCATTATATCTAGACTTGATCTACTGTTGATTTGATATGAACCAGGTTATTCAGTACTTAACTCCTATATTCTCAGGACGCTATTCCGATGTCTACAATTGTGTGCTAGGTATGCAATTCCATTAGTAATATTATCTTTGTCCTGAGCTAGCTTGTAATTGGAGAGAGAGAGTGGACTTAGACATTTTTAGTGCATGGAGAGTATCTGGCTGTTTCCGTACAAGATGGGATTAGGAAGAAATTAATACAGGGAGAGGGTTGAGTGGAAATAAATAGTGGATCCTTTTGCAGAAGCAAGTTCCTGTTGAACTCATGAATTTAACTGGTCACTTCACTTCCTTCTCTTCTAGCTTTCATCCTCTGGGCCTTGGCCTCCATGAGTAGGAAGTGCCTTAGCTAGTTCTTTATTTGAATAATGTACAAGACATGGAGAAGGTGTAAATCAACCTTCTCTAGCCTCTGCTATCCAAGTGTGTGGAATCTACAATTCCTAAATGCCACAGTGGTTAGAAATTTTAGGAGTTGTAATCCCCATACACTTAGTGAATCATTGTATATGGGTGGGTGGGGTGGGGGATAAATTTCACTTTTCTTTAAGAATATTGGTGGTTTTGGAATATTCTCTACTCCAGCACTCGCCTAGTGGAATCTTCTCCCTCTAGGAAAAGTGAGATTAGATCCATCCTTCTCAATGTTCTGCAAGTCCCAAAAATCTTGACTGTTATCAGGCCTGGGGCCTGAGGGGATCAGAGAGATTTTGCAGTGGCTCCCTTACTGCAGTTAATATCTTCTCCTCTTTTGTTTGCTTTCCTATACTTATTTTTAACTGTCATTATTTTATATGTTTATTGTTTTTTTAATTAAGTGGTGTACGCTGTGCGGAGTCACTTTCATGTGAGATGGATAGTTATACAAATGTAATAAATAAAATCCCTTTTTGTCTAACTGGCAAATTCCAGGTATGTACACGTTAGCTTCCACAGTTCTCAGTAATGTTCATTCTGGCTGGGGAATTTTGGGAGTTGCTCCACATATCAGAAATGTGCTATGATAGAAATTTGGCTTAAGAGCTGTTGGTGTAGTTGGATATGAAAGACAGGCTCTTAACAAAAGAGAATGCTTCTTAACTGCAAAGGGCCAAAGCTCCTGAAAGTTTCTATATATATGAAGACAAAGTGTTAAAATTATTCAGAGCATTAAGAAATTAATATTTTCAGAAAGTATTCTGAAAATCTAACTTCTCTCTCATTAAAAACTGCAAATAGATGCGGCTTAAGCAGATTAGTTCATTCTTCCCCATCTTATTTTCTGATCTTTTCTTCAGTTAATGTTTACCTGCTTCCATTTCTTGTTCAATACAGTAACTTAAAGTAAACTTTCTCTATATGGAGTTTTCCAACAATACCGAAATCCCTACAATGTTTATCAACATTGTAGACAATTGAAGACAATTTAAAACAATGATGATAGTTTTTAGAAAATATAATGGTTTTTTTTTCCTTGTGTAGGTCATAGAATAAATATTTTCAAGACCCAAGCAGATGCATTAATGCACTTTTATTAAGGTTTTTAAAATGTAATCTTATCTTCATCTACGTTCCAAGTTAGACTTTGACTAGTATAAGGTCACTGAGTTAAAATACTTTGCTCTGCTCAGGCAGTAAATTCCTTGAGAAAGCGAATTATACAAGAGGTATAATGCAATCTAATGTTTGACATTTTTAAATGGAGTAAGGCCTTAATAGCAGATTTTAAGAACAGTATTGGCTCAGAAAAAAAGGCATAAATAACGTATTTATTTATTAAATGTATATGCTACCAGTGGTGGGTTCCGGATCCTGTTTCAACCAGTACGGTTGGAACGCGCCCAGCGTCCACATGCGTCTTACCCCTTCCATGAGCCTCCGCAATGCTCCAGCTGCTCAACGGAGCATCACGCAGGTGTTATATGCGCTGTGCACGGAAGCGCCGAAAACTTAAAAGACTGGTTAGGAGCTCGGGTGGGCCCTCCAGAGCACCTTACTGGAACGGTATCCAGTATCCGGTGCTCCGGGCAGGCTCCGATACGCCCATACCGGGGCGTACCACCTGCAACCCACCACTGTATGCCACCCATCTTACTATCAAGTGTGGCCTAATCTAATTGATCTAATCTTTGTCTGTGTATGAATGAAAAAAGATATAGACTTTAAAGTGTGAAGTGCAATGCAGTTCTGAGTACTAAGCAAGTACTAAGTCCCTGTTTCATCCTAAGGTGGAATTTGAGAGTGCCAAGCGTGCCCTAAGGTGCCATGAGGAAGAGCTCATGTTGGCTGGTTCCCAGCTACAAGAATTGGGTCGTCTTCGGGATTTGGCCGAACAGCAACTTCAAGAGGCCCTTGAAACTGTCCAGGCTGAGCGTGAGCAGAAGCAGGAACTGCGGCGGGAGCTAGCCGTCTATGCTGGGGGCCGTCATGATTCTCTGAACAGCTTGCAGACCAACCTGGAGGAGCTCAGCCACACCACAGAATGTGAAGAGCAAGACAGTGGTTTCGCCAGTGGTAGCAATGTAGGGGGCCTGGCATCCACACCTCACAGCTTCCAGCCTGCACCTGGTCTTGTTGCAGATCTCTTCAGTGAACTTAACTTGGCAGAGATTCACAAGCTACAGCAGCAACTCCAACAGGTAAGAAAATCAAACCTTTGGTTAGGGGTGGGGAACAGGGAATTTGGACTTGACAGAGTAATTATTTGCAACACTCATTGCATTCTTATTGAACAGAGAAGAGTGCAGATTTGTTTCAATTGTGAAGGAGTTACTGATGACCAACAGTGTTCATTCAGATATACCACTTCAAATGAATTAAAAACATAGGTGAATGGTCAGGGTATGTGTAGAATAAATTAGGGTAATACTGAGAAAATTCTAGCGAAACTGTTCTGAAACCTGGCAGATTTGAACGTCAAGTCTTAAACATTTTGTTGTGATTCTCAAAACACTCTGATATCCTGAAATCCATCCCAATAAAATAAAACTCTCTAGTATAGGCATGGAGTTTCTGGGAACATACGTAACTTACCTGATTATGTGTCCTTTAATGAAGGGTTGAGATATTGGGAAAACACATCTTTCCTACAGGACTGTTGCCTCTGCAAATGAACTTTTTGGTTTTTGATTTCCCTGGTTGCAGCTCTGAAGATTAACTCCAGTATCTGTTAATTTCATTTAGAATTACAGGTATTCCTCAACTTGTGACCATTTGTTCAAAGTTATGATAGTGCTGAATAAACGGACATTACTTGTGGCTGAGATTGTGGCCATTGGCAGCACCCCCTAGTCACACGATCAAAATGTAGGTGCTTGGCAGCCCATCTGTACTTATGATTACATCTCCTCCCATCTATGGCCTTCTGACTACCTTGCACTCTTCCTTGAATGATGGCAAGCAACAGCAGAACCACATAGCTCTGGAGCAGCTTGCCATGCCTTGGGAAGCCTTGGCTGCTGCAACCCATACAAGCAAGCATCTGTTCACCTACCCACTTCTCTCCCAGTTCCTCACAACAACCTTTCACCTTTTGTGACCAGCCACTGAAGCAGAAGCGCCTTTGCTATCTCCATTTTGAATCTGCAGTTGCCATACTGCCCTGGGCCCTCCTGCTTCTCTGTTGAATGCTTCCCATACGTAGCTCCCCAGCTGGCCCCAGGAATGCATCACCAGGCCACAGTATCCGTAAAGCGCCAACACCCATGAAGCGCCAGGAAGCATTTATTTGTCCAGCTGCTTTCTCTCCCAGTTCCCTGAACTGACCTTTTGCTTTTGCACTGAGCTTCCAAAGCAGGACCACCTAGCTGCCTTTGTTCTCTCTTTTTAGACCCAGGTTCTCCAGTGAATCTTTCCTACTCTCTGAGCCTTCAAAACACTCTGCTGTCTTTGGAAGGACAGAGCGGCATTCCAAAGGCCATACTATCTCAGGAAATGAATGAATTCTGGCTGGAGTGGGCTGGGGCAAGCTGAGGCAGTTGGGGCTTCATGGAGCGTAGCAAGCAACCCCACAAGGCAGGATGCATGGCAGCCAAAAGGCAGAGATGGTGGGGAGATGGGCAGGTGGGAGGAATTAGAGGCAGTCCCTTACCTTACTGAAGCTCAGGGCTGGGGTGGGGAGGAAACCTAGCTTGGAATGGCTTGGATTGGAGTGGGTACTCACTTAATGACTCACAATCAGAAGTGCCTGGATTGCCATTGTAAGTCAGTGCAGTCACGTGATATCTCATTTTATGACTGTGTTGACTTACAATTGTGCTCCCAGTGTGTTGTAAGTTGAGGACTACCTGTACAGGCAAAGAATGCAGAAGCTAATGTGCAATTAGTGGGTTGCAATGATATTAAAACAATAAGTCCTTTGATGTTAAGTCTAACTCGTCAGAGCTTAACATATCATAGAACTTCTGTCTGGAGACTGATGGTCAGAAGAGCCAATTAAAAGCTAGAGATACTTAAAATGTTTTAATCAGGGAGTTACAGGTGAAAATTACACTTTGGCACCACAAATTGGCACTCAGTGCAAGAAGAGATTCTGATTGTGAGCTTTTCAGATGTTAGTAATTACCTTTTTTTTTTTTGGACTATGTAATACAATTTTTCAGATTTAGGAGCATCACTGTCAATTGTAGAACTACCTACTTTGTTTAGTTCACGCTTGCCTGACTGGGCTGCTTGACTACCTTTTGCCAAATGTTTTGCTTGTGAAACAGGTTCTTGAAATATGGTTTTCATTTCCTCTGCTGAGTATATTTCTCCCCACTTTTTCCCCATTTAATAGTATACCCAGTTTAGCAAAGAACACTCAGGGAGTAACACTAACCCTTGGTGGCATATCAAGGTCTGAAACTCAGCACTTTTCTGCCTCAGTTAAACACTGGTTCTGGGAAACCTAGATGGAAATTTGGCCGGACAGTTAAGGAGATGGGAGAGCCTTTCCTTTCCATCTCAAGATGGGTCAGACCTTGAAGATAGAATAAAATAGCCTTGGTCTCAGTGAAATCAAGACAGCATTTTGTAGTCTATACAGTATGCTCTAATTTATCACATTTTGTAGAAAACATTCTTCCAACAAAGTAAGCCTGGAGTTCACAGCCTTTCCCTGTCCCTGTTACAACCTGCTGTGGAGCTTGATGTCAATCTTATTTTAAATTTTGGGACAGCATTTGAAAGAGTCCAGTGATATTCTAAACAAAAAAAACCTTTTGAGCAAATTGAGCTAATGTGAGATTCAGGATATGGATAGATCACCTCTCCCCTCTGCAGTCATATATTGCTTTAAGGCACAATGTGGTTTGTTTTATGCTATTTTAATGCGTTGCATGAAACCAGCAATGGTAGTTTGTTAAACCAGTGTTCATGGTCTGCTGTGAAGAATCTAGCCAGTGTTTCTAATTGAATAAATTATTTCTTAACACATAACATCTTTTAACGCATAATGTAATATGTAAACCCAATTAACATCTTACCATAGGAAATTATGTCCTACCTTTTCTTTGTTCCCATAGGCAGAAAAAGAAAAGGCTTCACTCACTTCAGATCTGCAAGATCTCAAGAAACAGCTGACCAGGACTAAGGAGATCTTGGCCCAACAGCAGCTGTGCAGCAGCCGTCAAGTAGATCAGTTTCCAGCCGCAGAGGCTAAGCCTAGTGCTAATAACGGTGGGGATAGCCTGTCACCCAATAATAGGGAATGCTACCGTGAGGAGCTGGACAGGGCCCAACTGGCAATCCGGCAGGAGAGAGAGGCAGCTGCCCACTTAGAAGCTGAGTTGAGAGTTGCTAGACGGATTACCAGAGAGTGTCAGTCACGGCTGGCTGAGACTCAGGAGGAGCTCCTTATTTTTTCTGAGGAGATGGCAGCTCTCTACCATCACATCTGTGCCTGCCACAACATAACCCCTCACCGTGTAGTATTGGACTATTACAGGGAGGGTCGTGGTTTTCAAAGTGCGCGCAGGAGGCATTCCTCCAGAAAACATATGTTCACAGAGATAGAGGCAACTAGCAGTGGAGACAGATCACCAGCCAGTAGCCCTGGCTCCCCATGTGGTTTGGAACCTCTTTATGTCACTAATCTGACAGAGATCTTGAAAGAACAGCTGGGGCATCTGGAAGTGGCACTGTCCATTGCACATCAGCAGAGCCCAATGGGGCACAGAGCTGAATTGGAACGTGATAAAGAAGTTCTGGTAGAAGAGGTGCTGAAACTGAAGTCCATGTTGAGCACAAAGCGTGAACAAGTTGCTACACTGCGCACAGTGCTTAAGGCCAACAAGCAGGTAAGTGCAGGAAGTCCTAGTTGCAGCACAGATCTGCCGTGGGCTAGCAGAATGGAAAGCGGTCCTGAGAGTCAGGTTTGGGAGCATCCACTCCCATGCTCTTTAGCATCTGTATGAAGCTACTTGGAGAAGTCATCTGACAGACAGGTATGGCACTGAAGATACCCAGATTTACATAGCAAATTTAGGTTTAGGCCAGGGATTGGCAAGCGTTTTCTGTAAAGGGCAAGATCCCGCTCCTTTTCCATCTCTATGTACAGTTTGCAGTTCTGCAGACTACAGACTGTGCTAGCCATCGGACAAGGCTAGCATTGAACTATGAAGGAGGCGCCCGAACTACATGGGCTGAGTCCCTTAGCTAGCAGGCCATATAAAAACAGTCAGCAGGTTGGATTTGGCTCATGAGCTGTAGTTTGTTGACCCTTGCTCTAGGTCATCCCTTCATCCCCATCACTAAACATAGTTAGTCCTCAGTTTATGACCATTTGTCTAATGACCACTCAAAGTTATGACGGCATCGAAAAAAGTGACAATTGATTCTCACATGACCATTGCACCGTCACCACAGTCACCTGGTCAAAATTTGGCAAGAGTTCCAGATTTCAGAATCATGCGATCACCACTTGCAATCTTCCTAAGAGCTTCCGACAAGCAATGGGGGAAGCCAAGTTTGATTAATGGCTATGTGATCTGCTTAACAGTTGCAGCAAAAAAAACAAAAAACACAGTTCCCTCCTAGAGGATGAAACTATAAGAGGTAGTGAAAAAGGTGATAATATACATGAGGGAGGGAGGGGCTGCGGCTCTGCCAGGGGACAAGGGGGAGGGAGCAATACTGAAAAGACTCGGGTCACAAAAATAAATGTATTTGAAATATTATTGTCATTGTTGATAAATTAGAAAGTGGTAAAAGAGATGATTGAACATATGGTTGATACAATGTATAATAAGATGCTGTTTTTGCTTATCTTTTGTCTTGTTTTTCTTTCTGTAAAAGTTGTGAGATTTGGAGAGATTTTTACTTTCAGCACGATGTAGCTGCCAAAACCTTTTGTATATCCACCTACCCTTCCCTATAAATGTTTAAAAACCAATAAAATTCTTTAAAAAAAACAAACAGTTGCAGCAAAAAAGGAGGGCGGGGTTAGAGTTAGGCAAAAAAGATCATAAAATTGGCCATGATATACCTAACTGCATCATTTAGCAGAAAAGGTTCTGGTCCCAGTTGTGGTCACAAATCAAGGACTACCTATAATTCACCTGTTGCGGAAAGAGTAAAACCATTATAAAAAATAAGTTCCATGTTCTATGTCAGGGCTCTCAAACTCCCAGCCCACGGCCAGATGCATCATGCACTGGCCATAGCTATGCCTGGTTTAGCGAAGGTGGGGAAAGTTCCGATACGTTACGTGATGCCGCCGTGATGATGCAAGTTTGACACCCCTGGTCTATGGTATTGAAAACTGCTGAAAGATCCAAAAGAGCTGAGAGAAACACACTACCCCCATCAAGTCCCAATATAAGGAATCCAAGAGAGCAACCAATGCTGTTTCCATCCTATACCTGGGCTTAAACAGAAACTAAAAAGTTTCCGATAAATCTAATGTTTCTTGGGTGCTACATAATTGGTCCACTACCATTATCTAAGCAACCTTCCCATTTTGAAGGTTGCCCAAAAATTATCTAAGACCATTGGATCCAAACTGGCCTCTTTCAAGACTATTCGCAACTCCCTTTCCTATAAAAAGGAATTAAATACCTAGGACTACCTAGACCTAGGTAGTCGCACTCCAGGATTAGTGAGGATCTAAGCTACAAGTTGCAAAGTACTGTCTAGATAGCGCTCTGTCCATTTCTCAGATTTTCCATGCCAAAAATGATGTTTTATATTTGTTTTTGTATTGTGATGATATAGAAATTTAATAAATAAAAACAGAAAAACTGGATCCTTTCATTATATTTTGACTTTTAAAAGGTTTTGATACAGACCTTCCCTGATATTTTATGAAAGAAATTTAAACAAAAGAACAATATAACTCCTCTGAAAGGGCTAAGTAAAGATCAAATGGAAGTGATCAGAAAACCGAAAGGAAACGAAGTTAAATGGGTTTCTTCAAGAAAGTCACAATAAAACTATGTCCATGGCTATAGAACATAGGATTCTAGTTACAGTTCTGGCCCTTCAAATATGGATGCCATAAAAAGCATGTTTGTCTGTCCAGACTTTAAGAAAATACATTCCTTAGCTCCCATCAGTTGCGCCAATACAATTGGGATGCTAGTCGTAATTGTAGGTCTCCTTTTTTTATTTGGAAGCTGTCTGCTGCATTTCCCAATGTCTCCTCCCATCCTCTTGTGCTTGCTGAGCCCTTCTGTGGCATTTTAGTGTTGAAATTCATGAGGTCATCCCATTTTCAAATATACTAGGTTGTATCTGAAGTACAAGCATGTCTTTTCCTGCCTATTTTTAAACCCAGCAAAAGCCAGAACGAATGCTTCCAAGAGTATAACTCTAGAAATGGGCAGTCAATTGTTTTCTGGGAAAAGGTTTTATGCAGATGTGGTCCAATCTGCTAATCTATCAGCACAGTTGCCCCTCAAGGAGTTAACAGACTGAGCTTCTCAGGGAAACTTCAGCAATGATACACCCATAGTTGGAGTGGCAGGGTGTATCTAGAAGATTTGGGGAAGCATTCAGCTTCTAGGTTTTCTATAAATGATGCAAATGAAGGAGGATATTTGTGTAACATGTGAATGTGTGCAACCTTTCTTTGCAGACAGCAGAGGCAGCCATCTCAAATCTCAAAGGACAGTATGAAGGTGAAAAGGTGCTGGTATCAGAGACCATGATCAAGTTGCGTCACGAGCTCAAAGTCTTGAAGGAGGATGCTGCTACTTTTTCTTCCCTACGTGCCATGTTTACTAACAGGTTAGAAGCAGGGTCTGCTCAGTGAGGCAAGAAATGAGCCTTCTTTACTCCTTTTGGAGTAAAGAGTCAAATGGGGATTGGGTTAGTTCTTCCATAGCTACCATTGTTCTGTAACATAGTGCAAGGACAGGGTGACTGCAAGCTACATGGAACAGCTAGTAGCTTTGCTTGATTTCGTTCTTTATTGACTATGAAAACTCGGCACTGAATTTTGAGGTTAAACTGCAATGAAAGAATCTTTAGTTCTAACTCTCTGGCTTCTGAAACTTTATCGAGCATGAAATTTCTAAATATGCCTTTAAGCTACATCTTTTCTCCCTTGATATAAGACAATCTGAGTTGTACCGTATTTCAAATGAGATTTAATGCTGTTTCTGGCAGTTGAAGGGCCACTGGATATTAGCCTTGCAAGGAATTGTTTTTTGACATATACCTGAACCTATTGCCTTCATTTTCTGTCCCCAGGTGTGACCAGTATGTGAGCCAACTAGATGAGATGCAACGGCAACTGGAAACTGCAGAGGATGAAAAGAAGACTCTAAACTCCTTGTTGCGCATGGCGATCCAGCAGAAACTGGCACTCACACATCGACTGGAGGCTCTTGAAAACCCAGTGGAGTTGCGGGGCAACAGGAGGATACTCAGAGCTGCCAAGAGTAGTGCGGTAAGAATAAAAGTGACAAATGAGATGATGGAGGAACAAAAATCACCGAATTCTTAAGTTTGTTCTAGATGTAACACTATTCACCTAGTTGTAATGGAGAGTGTTCCACAGACCTACACACTCATCTCTCTTTCTGTTCTTGAATGTAGCATGTAGGTCTGTGGTGCCAGGCAATGTTTGTGTAGAGTAGAGCTGAGCCTACATTGTGTTCATACCAAACCTAATATGCAAATCTGCTTCTATGCACACTTTCTGTTCATTACTTAAATGCTCAAATATCATAAATGCATAAATCTCAATGGACTGTAGCAATCTCTTTATTTTGCAGAAATAGGAGCTATGGGCAAATGATAAAAATTATGATCCTGGGAGGAGCAGATGCAAATTGTCATTGTAGTTGAAGCCACTCAGGAAAGCACAAAAACTCTTTTGTCTGCCTGCTTGAGCATTTCTGAAATGCTACTTATTTTTTAACAAAATATTTCCCACAAGCAAAAGATGATGTTTTCAAGAAATAAAAGGCACACAGTTGGGATTTATAAGAATCTGGGGCAGTCAAGTAATCTAAGCATAAGTGTACCATAAGTACAGTGATCCTATTTTCTTGGAAAAAATAAAGGACAAATCTGGAAAAAGAAATCTGATCTGAGAGAGGTCATAAAGATTTTTAAAAATGTGTTTATTTTTTTTAAAAAGGAGCAAAATTATTTTTTATAACAATTTCATTATCAAAACATTTTTCTGTTATCACTAGGATATTGATTAGCTGAGCAGTTCTTATGACACAGAATTCATGACAATATATACAAGAGCCAAATTTGTATAGCTATCACAGATTGGAAGACTGGGATGTTACAGATAAAAATGTTTCTTAAAACCAAAACTGCATGCACAGATAAAAACCATAGCTACATTTTAAAGAATTGGTCACATGGCCTTAAGCAAACCTCTACATCTAACCTCCTTAATATGGGGTACTAATCTTGGCCAATTTAAATGTTAAATAAATGTCAAGCAATACAGTAATTAAATCCATGTCATGATCAGCATAAAAATGTAGAAAATTGATGATATTATATGGATCTTCCTGATCTTTTTTCTCCTTCCCAATTCTTTTCCTCCTCCTTTCAGAGATGAGATTAATGGGATTCGGTACAGGATTTCTTGGTTATTTGGGATGCTCTGTGACGACAGGACTGCAATTCTCTTGAGTAACCAAAAACACTCAGTACCTGCAACCTGCAGCCACTCAAGAAGGAAACTGGATAAGGAGACTCTAGCCCGAACATGTGTCTTTATCCCACCACTGCCTCCTCCTTTTCCTTATTGCCTTAAGAATTCCCAAAGATATACTTTCTCTCTAAAATATTTCTCTGAAACTGTTTTGTAAAGCACCTGTAATACCTTTTTAAAGGTCTATTCCAATAAGAGTGATGTCAACCTTGAATAAGGCTATACACTTAATGTTAATTGACTGAAAGAAATTGTGCAGGGATTGCTTTTTTCATTACTCCGTATTTCCTTTTTTCCCTCTCATTGACTCACCATTTATTCTGCTTATCTGTTTGTCACAGGTTTTACAGGTAATTTGAAACAGGTGTGCAACTAATGGATCAATGCACATGTAACAATGAGATGTGTTGTCAGATGAAGATTGCTGAAAGCAATTTTTCACCTTGGAGCTTGGCAAGCCCCTGGTTTCCCTTAAATAGATGATGTCCCCTGGTTTCTAATCTCTTTTTAACTACAATCCAGGAAATAAATCTATACTTCAAAACATTGCATAACATAAAGAATAGCAAAACACTTTGTAGTTCTAACTAGACATATTTATTTAACATGCCAAAAAAAGATTATCCTTCTTTACAGTTGCATCCTATTACCTGATCTTTGACATTTTTGTGCCTTTTCATCATTTGTTAATTCTATTCTTATTTGCATTGTTCCAAAAACACCTACCCATCTATGATCGTTTCATAATATTCTCTCCCTCCCATTTTTTACAGACATAATGTACGGTACTTAAAGGGGAAGAGTGTTACTGAAATGAATGGAGGTCTATATTTACTGAAATATTTTCTCTTAGTTTTTTTCTGATAACAATGAGCCAGAAATAAATAAAGTTATTTATTTTTTGCAATATCTGAATGTCAGAAAATGTCTCAGTAAAATTGTTCATTTGGGAAAGTAATATTCAGTAGAATGGTCAATCTCTAGTTTCCTGGGCAGTTTTCTCTGTGCTAGGAAGAAGATGCATATAATTACCCCTTCCCCCTTTGGCCTGGATGCAATTGTTTTTGAAAGCTATTTCAAAAATATTGTGCCAGGCACTGGAAGAAAGGCAGAGAAAGATATTTGAGGCTTTAATTATATTGCCAGACAGAACAGTATTGTGTATGGTTGGCTGGTGCCCCCTTCTGGTGAAAATTGATCAGTTGATGGGTTTTGATTGATCCCTTCTTGACTATATACTTGATAACAAACATTGGTTTTATTGTTAAGTAATAGTGTGTGAAATTTTTCTTCCCTCCTTAACGGAATGATATCTGGGAATTTGATAAAAGGAAGGGGGCTAAAAAATAAAATAAAAATTACCATGTCTTTGGATTAAAAAAAAATAGAATGTTAATATATAAAGCTTCTTTTGTTTCTCAATAGAAAGTCCCTGTAGACTAGTGTGTCTTCATCCCTTAATGTGCAATAATAAAAGTTTGTATTTTTAAAACTTAAGGATTTAAAAATTAATTTGCTTTATTAACTATGTTTTAGCTACTGTAAAGAAGATATTTTCATTGTTCCCTATATCATTCAAAACACATTGTCAGCAGGCATGGAAAAGTTATGCTTGATTCAGAGAGACAGAAAGCCATGGCTACTTTTGTCACATACTGTTTAATGCAGGAATTTTCAAACTGGTTCATGATATCCACGTTCTGAGCAAATCTGGGAGGGGCTGCCAAGTTTTTTCACCATGCACAGGAAAAGCTGGAGCCTATCAGACTATACTCCTCCTTTGCCTAGGTAAGCTAGTTTATCCATTCATTATCTAGCTGATTGTTTCATTGCCACAGTGGGGGCAGGCCCTTGGCATCTAAGATCTTGAGCCTACCCCAGGGGTGAAATCCAGCAGGTTCTGACAGATTCTGGAGAACCTGTAGCAGAAATTTTGAGTAGTTCGGAGAACCAGCAAATGCAAACTGGCTCCAGAGTGGGGTGGGAATGGAGATTTTGCAGTATCCTTCCCTTGCCTCTCCCACCAAGCCACGCCCACAGAACCGGTAGTAAAAAAAATGAATTTCACCACTTGCCTACCCTGCCTAGTACTAAGGGCCCCACATTTTATTTGTTTATTTAAATTTATTGACTGCCCAACTCCAATAGACTCTGGGCTTTGCACAAAACTAAAAAGACATTAAAACAACTAAAAATATTAAATTTCATTTAGATGGTGATCATAACAGTAGATATAGAATTGCTGAGCAATGATATTTTGGACTGTATTCTACACTGATGCCTAAAAGGGGAGCGCTGTGAATCACAGGTAGTCCAGGATATTCAGCTGCTGCTCTGTTGGTAGGGGAGTGAAAGAAAACACACAGGGAAGAAAATGTGGCACTAGACAGGACAAATACAATTGGCTTGTCCAAATAAAACCAGACCACGTTCTGACAGAACTCCAGCTTTGCATGTTAAGTTTGTATAAAGAATTGGCCAGTGCAAACCCTCCCCCCCCCCCCCAATCTTTACCTGCATTAGTAGTTGATACACTTTTCTTCTTTCTCCTCATTTATGGTGGACTGTATATAATGTATTTTTATTCTGGGAAATCATGGTACCACAAAGTTTAAAAACAACTGGCTTAGTAAAGTAGTGATTGACTACCAGCTGTGGAAAACTTTAACACTATCCATAAAGTCATAGCTAGTTTTAGTAAGACCTATACACAAAGTTAGGGGAGGTAAGAGATAATCCTTCACTTAATGGGAATATGTGACAAATTATGCCTTGGATAACTCAACTCTGCCTTGGATTTGAGCATTTCCCCCTTAAAAATAGCATTGATGTGAATCTGGGACCATTTGGGTTAAAATTTTATGAACCATCATATCTTCTAAAACTATTTATTCCTAAACTGTAGTAAGTTTTACTGAGCTATCCACACACAAATTAGGGAGGTATGTAAACAACCATGTGATTTTACTCCCTTCCTCCATAAAGGGAAACTGATAATACTGTAGCTTAATGAGTAAGTATATATGTTCTTGCCAATTCTGGCTGTTGATGAAGATTGCTAATGACAAGAAGCTAGTCTCTTGTCGTTAACAGTGGCAATGTCATATCCTTTGCACTGGCAAAAGCAACCCACAGAAGGTAAGTAGGCACATATCAAGCAATGTGCCACAAATGAAGGACGTATATGGAGCTGTGTGATACTTCCAATTTGATTTCAAAAAAGGTGCATGGGAGTGCAGAAGGATACAAAATAAGCACTTGCCTATCTATAATGGTTATATCACATGAAGGGAAGAGCATGTAGAATAGACAGACCTGAGTGAAGATACTTTTCTGGCTAGATGGTGCCCCTTCCAAAGTTAAGGTGCAGAATATATGCATTCATTATGATAACTGAAAATGGAAAAATCCACAATCATCATTTAATAGGAGTAAAAGGATTGGGAGTAAAAAGTACTGCCCTTTCATGTTACCTAAAAACTAGTTTTCTGCCTCAGCGGAGTTAAACAAAAATACATGCAACATTGATTCTAAGAAAGGCAGTTTAGAGCAGTGATGGCTAACCTTTTTATTACTGAGTGCTGAAAGTGTGCGCCTGCGTGCCCTCACTCATAATGCAATGTGTGCGTGACACACAACCCGCCCACCCCCACCCCTGTGCATGCGCACATGCTCCCCCTGCGCCCTTTTTAGGCCTAGTAGGCCTCCCTGCTGCCTCCTGTAACCAAACCTGGGCCATGGGAGGGGGCACTGCTCCTCGCCCCCATGCATGCACGCACATCTCCCTCATGCGCCCCGCCCCTCGTGTATGTGTGGCAGGGACCTGAAAATCAGCTGGGAGGTGTGTGTACATGTGCGGTGGAGCTGAGCATACTGTAATGATCAGATGGAGTGAGTACAGTTCAAGGAAAGGATAAGGTAAAAATTATCAATGGTCTTAGGTCTGGCTGAGTATCATCTTTTCAGTTCTGCCTCCAATGTTGCACTTCATGTCTTTCCGATATCTGGCCCGAAATGATACTATGAGGAAACAGTACATATTTAGGCCTTCATAGATTCTTTCCCCAGGATTTCAAAGAACAGTAGTGATAAAGGGCTTTAGATGAGGCCCAAGAAAATTTAGAATGTGCTCCTATCAATATGAAGGGTACAATTTGATTTCACTGCTTTTGTGATCTTTTGTCGGGGGAGGGCAATATTTTAGGTAAATAAAATAGTTTTATGACACAAATCCTGATAATGCAAACTAGGTTAACCATAATCTGTTATAGTTTACTGCGCACTGTGAATCAGATTGTATTTTACTCAACAAACCATGTCTTAACTTTCATAATACAAAAGAATGACTTAAAAAAATATCTCAGCCTTTCATTTGAAAGAATAAGCCGAATTCTAGTTAAGGATAATTCTGACAACGGGACTGAAAGGAACTGTTGGGTCATTTTCCCAGCTACTTTTAGGGCATCCGTCGACAGTTCAGCAGAAGGCGAGAGGAAAAATGAACAAAAGTCGCAGGAAGGATCTGATTGCATTATATTAACTTTAGTTAATCCAATGTTATGGGCGAGTTATGAACTGGTCGCACAGGCTGGCTGGATTCCTGGGCTCATAAGGCTTGGTACTTGTTTACTACTCAGATAAGGCTACAGGGTGCCCTCCCAGCGAACCCTCCAGATTTGTAAACCTGACCAAGCAGGAACAACCAAAAGAAGGGGAAGCCCCACGGTCTCTACAACCACCATCCTCACCTTTCGCCATTTTTCTCTACTGTGTTTAAGATCCGACGCCTTAGATCGCGATCCCATACAATATATCCTTTTTCAGGAGAAAACGCCTCCATTGAATCTCTGCTAATCGTTTTCCAATAGCCAAGCTGGGTTTAAGAGCGAGGGAAGACTGAATTCCAAGCAACGAGGACAAGCTGAGGTTACAATACAGAGGTGCGAGGTGGGGCAGCCCATCCGCGGCCACGGGCGTACGAGCGGGCCGGGCGCCTGGAGCTAGGCCCTTCCCTCTCGCGGGGCGGAGCTAGGCTCTTCCCTCTCGGCTGCCTTTTTCTTCTCCCGCGGAAGGTGGCTTCCCAGACGCTTCTTGCAGCATGGCTGGGGCCGCCGTGCGTGCGGGATGGTTCGTGCGCCTGGCGGCCCCCTCCGCTTCCTACTGCACTCGCTTCGGGCCCGAAGTACCCGCCGCAGCGGCGCAAGCCCCGCAACCGAGCCCACCTTATGGCAACAAAAAGCCGCACGCACGGCGGGTCTCGGCAGACGAAGAGCCGGCAGCCCGAGCTTTCTCGAGCGCCCCAGCTCCGCGGCCGGACAACAAGACCTTTCTCTGGGCGCGCTACGGCGAGATGAAGCGGCTGGTGCAAGGTGGGTCGCCGAATAAAGCGAGACCTTTCCCCGCTTTTCTCTCCCACCGGAGGTTGCTTTGGGAAACTGGGGACGTCTTCCCGCCCAGAGGGTCTTTACTTAGCCTCTCTCTTTCCATCTCCCCCCGCGGCAGGGCTGCTTCATTGTCTCCTTCGGTCTCCCAGTCTTTCGTAACCCTTCTGAACAGACTCCCGTTTCGGGGCGTTAACTTCGAGATGTCTCCCTTCCTAAAGCGTTCAAAGCGGCGATTCGTCTCCGAAACGCCATCCGGAGTACCTCGGTGATCCACGTATTCCGCTTCTCCTACTCCTGCGTGCCAAAGTTGGATGCCAGCCTTTTTGCGCACGCACGAGCTTGCACGTCGAGCATGGTTTTGGGTCGTTTCTTGAGCCCCATTCCTTATTTTGTCGCTTCCCGCTTGATCAGACAGAGCTTTTTTGTGGAGGGGGGGGAGGGAGAGGGTCTTCGTCGGGAGCTTTCTTCTCTCGCTCCTCTCGAAATCTGCTTTCGAGAATTGAACGCGGGCTAAGTTGTCGCCCCTTTAAATGAGAACTTCGGCTTCTCCTGCACCCCATTGTGATGAATCGGATTGCTTTCGCATCGTTCCTCTCCTCCTCCTCCTCTATCTGTTTCTGGAATTCGAGGTCTGCTCCGGGGTCTGGTATTTTTTTCCCCAGGCATTCAAACTGGGATATTCCCTCCCCCCTCTCCCTCTCTCCCCCTAGTTGGCAAGGACGTGCTGGCGGTGGGAGGGAGTGATTTGTAGCAAGTTTATACAGTATTGCTTTGTGTCTGGTTCTTAGGGAGGACTTGGTGGGAAGAAGAGAATAGCAACAGAGAATCCTATTGGGTGTTGAAGGTCAATTTTCTGTGATATGTTCCCACAATCTTACTTACATTGTTTTATTTTTCTGCTGGATATATATAACATTTCATGCTTCTAATATCTCCAGCTGATGGAGTGTTAGACGATTCTTGATATTAAGGAATTGATCCTTTATTTTCTAAGGTGCTTTAAGTGTCTGTTCCTGCTGCAGTAGCTTTTCTTACTGTATCTAACCAATGAAAATATTTTTTTTCTTGCTGCATCCAGTCAAGTTCCCTTTATCTCATCTAAAGCCCACCAGAAATATATTTGTTCTGCTTTAAAGTAGTATTTTCTCACTCCAGTACCATTTAGTTTAAGAGTTTCAAAGTGCATGTAAATAGTTCTGCAAACTGAAGGATGGGTGAGTAGTGCTTCAACTCAGCAATAGAGAAAACCCAGAATCTGCAATTTTAGTGGACTTTTCCACTGAGGTTAGCACTCTTTCAAAGCAGCAACAATTTGGAAGGGTATATGAAAGCATATTATCTTTGCTTTTCAAAAGCTGGTGTGTCTAACCATCCTGTAAACACAGGCCAGGAAAAGGAGATCCCACTTTGTGAAAGGAAAGTCTCTTCTAAGATGGTAGTTGCTAGACCTGGGTTTTGAAAGCATCTTTACCTTTACCTTTACCTTTTATTTCGATTTTTATACCGCCCCCTCTCCCCAAAGGGACTCGGGGCGGTGTACAGTCAACATCTCTATTATTTTATCATTTGTTGTCTATTATCTAGAACGGGTATGCAACCTTGGCAACATTAAGACCTTGTGGACCTTAGTTCCCAGAATACTCCAGCCAGCCATGATCTAAAAGTTTGGAATGTTTCCTTTGTGTAGTAATCCTAATCTCTACTAGAGCAAAGGAGATTCAAATTCCTATGTAGAGTAGAGTGAGGCTTCAGACGTTGGTTAGGGATTATTGGAGTTATGGTCTAAGCACATCTATACAGGTTAAGGAAAATTGCGCCAAGTGCTTTGAGAGTCCACTCTATCCAGAACACAAGTGGTCAACTTTTGAGGAGTGTTGGGGACTGCACTTAACCCTTAGAGTGGGTGCTGCAACATATTTCACTTGAAAGGGCTGCATTATGCATGGAACAATCTGTTCCATTCTTACCTGTTTTACAGAAATGTAGTTTTCTACTTGTTTGGGTAAACAAAGTAGTAAGTCTATGCACTACTTTTTTTTCTGGATTTCCCACCTGATAGGTGAGAAATAGCACTAATATGGTTGGGGCCACTGCCAAAGGGCGTAGGGTGGAAATGAGGATCACTAAAAAGGTGTTTGAGAAATGTGTGATCCTAAGATTATACTTGCTGTAGGTCAGCCCATGCTCTGTGAGAGTGCTGGATAGTTAATGCAATCAACAAAAGGAAAAAGAATACACTTATGTGCTGCAAAGTTGTTTGCATGATAGCTGTTATCATACCCAGCCAACACAACCTAAAACTAGTGTCACATGTTAGGTATGATTCTGTATAAGGCAGCATCTTAATGTTCCTAAACCGTAAGAGTTATCTACAAGGCTTGACACTTCTCAGTTCCTTTCTGATATGCCAGGAGGGGATCATATTAATGTTGGGTGTTGATGTAGCAGCAGTGATTTTTTTTTTCCAAATTACTATGCAGTGAAAGAAAGTTGGTTGGTTTTATCGCTGTGTGCGCAGATCAAAATATTTATTTTGGAAATCCACAATTACCCAAGTTTCTTCCTTATTTGCTAACATCTTTCTTTCTGGCTGCTAACAAGCGTGCCACGTCTCTCCCACTATTTTCTCCTCCTCCTCCTCCTGCCCTCAGCATTGCATATGTATACAATATCTGTTTCCTTCCTACATATTGCCAGTTCTTTCCCAATATGCTGTGCCATCAACCGTCTGTACAGTATTGCGTTGTCACTGCTCAACTGCCTGACCCAGAAATTTCTGATTTGTCAGGAAAAAGATCTTACTCATCCTAGGGGTTGTTTGGTTTTTTTGGTTTAACTGAAGAGACTTATTTTTAGCAAATCTATTCCAGGGAGTAAAGCGGGAAGGATTAGGAAAAGTTCTCCCTGGACTCTGAATTTAGCTGACTCATCAAATGGCAAATGGCAGCTTCTGTTATTAATGGGTCTGTTTGCATATGAAAAGCCAACCAGTTCAGATTTCCAGTTGCGGAATAACAAGGCAACAGAAGCATCAAAATCTATTCTATGTTAGTAGTCTGGTGTCACTGATGTTCTTTAAGTAGCTCATCCTTGAAAAGTATAACAATTGCCTTGATAAATTAGACTAACATTGGATTCTGATTCCAGCAATGACTATTCAGCTTGTAGGAAGAAGCAAGAATTTTCAAGCAAGTTTTGAAGTGAGCACAGGAGAATGTTCCAGGAAGGAAAAATAAAAGTTTAGGAGAAATAAGGAGACAAAATCCAATATTAGGGAAACAGATTAATTCTTGTTCCATTCATCTTTAAGATATTATACCTGAGGACTAGTAGAGAAGAAAAGAATTTGAGCAAGTATCTGTTTTTTCTTCAAGCTATCCTAGCCCCAATATCCAATATTCCAGGAGAAATGAGCCTCTATGTGAATTTTTATATAAATAAAGCAACAAATATTGCATTTTGGCTATTGCCACTGAAAGTTAGTAGTAGACTTCTCCCAACAAAATATAATTCTATATTGTGTAAAGAAATAATTGTTGTTCTACTAAATTAAAAGTCTTTTCATGCTCACTTTTTTATTCTCACCATTTAAAAAAGTCAGTCGTTTGTATCTTCGTTCATAAACAATTTTTCCCAGGTTTTAAAAAGTTATGTGACTAGTTCTATACATAACTGTCTAAACCTGTTAGGCTACATATTCATGTATTTGCATGTTTATTCTTAATATGTTCCTTAATTCCAAAAGAAACAGAATTGTTGCTTCCAACGAATTCTTTTTTTGTTGTTCTTGAAAATTGATATTAATTTTGAACATTAATATATATTGATAATTGTATTAATAATTATTTACAAGGGGGATGCATTGATACTGTTTTAGGAGGTCACAATTTCATATTATTGATTTACAGATAGCTCAGATCTATTGAAAGCGCCATCGTGATGTTTCCGCATATGCATGGAATCTGGTTGTTTTACTTACTTAGAACAAGTACTGCTGCAATTGATGATAGTCATATCATTTTGTATGTTTCAGAAAACGTAGCTGTGTACTAAAAACAGATTCAAGGATTATGACAAAACCCTAGAGCAGTAATGATTTCTAGCTATCAAATGTATCAAACAAATAAATTTCATTATAAATAATTAGAATGAGAAATGATTAGAAGGTGTATCGGTGTATATTAAATGCTAGCCTATTTTGTAGGAAAGCTAATTAGAAACATCCCATTTTCTTTCTGGTCATGACTTGATTTTGTAAAATAACAAAGGAAATACTGGTCTAATTCAACATATCTTTGCATCTTTTCTTTGTAACCATTCTTCGCAGTAGGGACCTCATAGAGTGACTGATGATGATTACATAGTCAGAAACGCGATATAAATGTGCTTGCGGACAGATAGGTACTGTACTTTTCGGACTATAAGATGCACCGGTGTATGAGACGCACCAAGATTTCGAAGAGGTAAGTAAGAAAAAAAGTTTTGTCCTCCCCGGCCCCCAGGAGCACTCTGCAGGCTTCAGCAGGGCTGGGGTAAGGCAAAACGCCCCTGTTTTTCACCAAAATGGGGGGATTTTTCCCTTCCCCCAGCCCTGCTGAAGCCTGCAGAGTGCTTTTTGGGGGGTGGGGGAAGGAAAACACCCCCCTTTTTGGTAAAAAACCCGGGTTTTTCACTCATTTTTCACAAAAATGGGATGCAGGGGTGGGGTTTCGGGAGGCCAAAAATGGCTGTATTTGGTGTATAAGATGCACCAACATTTCCACACTCTTTTAGAGGAGAAAAAGGCGCGTCTTATACTCCAAAAATACTTTAAAAACGAGCAAGGGCAGCATGTTTTAAAATTGATGGTTGAGGGCCACAAAATTATACATGATTGTATAATTGAGCAGGTTCAAAATTTATAGATAAATGTTTGTTAAAATACAAGGTACGCCTTTGTGCTGCCCTGAATGATTTTAGAACTGTATGAAGTTGACATCCCTGCCCTTGGGGGAATCATGAACTTTGCCATTTTAAATAAGAAAAGCACATTATGTGCACCCATTAAGACCAGCAACCCGTCCTACAAGACTTAAGGATAATAATTAAAAACAAAGTGCAGGTTGAGAAAGACAGGAAGGGTAAACAAAGTATAGGAAATCTAACTATTTGCTGATATTTTGGACTAAAGCTCCATAAACCCAAGGCAGCATGGTCAGTGACCAGGGATTATGGAAGGTATGTAGTCCAAAATACCTGGAAGGACCCTAGGTGACTCTCTGAATTAGAATATTTCTGAAGTGTTTGGGGATAGACTTCTATTTATCACTACATAGTGTATCATGCATTGTTGTTGTTGCTGCTGGCCATTTTCCTACTTGGCAGTGATGCAGGATAACCCTGGGTTGGAACATTGCTGAATTGCTGCCATATACATTGAGTTTTAGTATACTTTACAAAAAGTTTGGAATGGGATATTGATAAACAGCAATAACTTTAAAGCATAATTTGCAAATGCCTCATATTTATTTTATGTTTGTATTTTCTATTTCTTAACCACATATCTCCCTCAGAGAATGGCTCTGGGAAGTGTACAATATACTCAATAAAATTAACATTAAAAATCAGAATTAATTTAAGATTATAAAGATTAAACCCTATGATTCTTCCCTCATAGGATTTAGAACAAAATGGAAACAGTTTCATTTCATCAAGCCTTCAACCCCTTAAGCCTAGCATTAACTGGTGTCCACCTTGGGAGATCCTTTATTAGACTGATTTGTTTTTAAAACAGTCTAATATATTGTAACCCATTCTGAGTCCATTGATTTGGGCAGGAGATAGAAACAACAAAATAAGTACATTGGGTCTTGGCTATGAAGTTCAACAGATGCCTTTGGCAAATGTAATGTCTGTATTCAACCTGTTTTCTCTGGCTTCCTGAGCTCCTTTGAAGAAGAGTGAGGCATAGATGCTTGGATGAGATTTCAGAGAGTATGACTTCCAAGGAAGAAATAGCAGACTGAAGATAGCATCACAAAAAGCGGAGTTGACAGTCACAGTGGGTGAGCCAATGAGTAGACAAATTATTTACAATTCCTCTCTAGACAAGGAGAGAACCTGAGATCACCCACAAGTGCTCCAGACAGTTGCTCCTCATGAGATCTCAAGACAGCAGAATCTGTCAGCTTTAGAACTCTGGGAGATGAGAGAATAGCCATTTTGCTCAATCCACAGTCGGCACCTTTGAAAGAACACTAAGTTCGTGTACTTTTTTTCTAATTACATTAAGAAATCATTGCTAACATCTATTAAGAATCTTGGATCAACCTGTTTCAACCTGTGATGAAAACTTGCATTTTATAATGTTCGAAATGGACTAAGGATCCAAATAAATTTGAAATGAGATTTTGGAATTAATTATAAAGAAATGTTTCCATGGGAAAATATTTTTGTTTTGAATTAAAAAATAGCATAAGATAATACTTTAATTAGACCCTAGAGGGAAATAGGAGGAACTAATGATTAAATTAAAGAATACTTACATTTGACTTATTAACATAGAATGGGGCAAAATACCTTAACATTGGACATATTGAAGCGTATGTTTAAATAATGGGCCCAGAAGCTAGTTTTAAGAATGTCTGCCTCTATAGATAGACTATATGTAAAAGATATTATGGAAGAGGAACAAGTTCTACTTGACGAGATTGAACGGAGTTGAAAGTGAATTTTAAAAAAATGATCTCTCTGATTGCTTTGATGTCTCTCTTTTTGGTAATAGAAATGAGATCCTCTCTTAACCAATCCTTTCTCTGAATTCCTTTTTCTTAGTTTCCTGCTTCACAGAGAAGTAAAGTATCATGTATACCCTTTAACCTACCTTATGTTCTGCCCCCACCTTCCCTCTTAGAAACTCTCTTGGTACATTGTAAGAAGTAGTATTTAATATGGGATGATAATCCACGTGGAAGATTTCTTTGATGGATTGCTTTGTATCCCACCTTTTTCTGTGCAATTCAAGTTTCTCACAACAACAATCTTGTGAGGAAGGTTGGGATGAGAGCACAACTTTGTCAACTTTCATGCTAACAGAGGAGTAGAACTCACAATCTCTTATTTTCTAATTCAGCATATGAGAAGAACAAGGAAGACAACCTCGATGGAGGTACCAGTATGCAAGCTCTCTTGCCAGATTGCAAGTTTGATGATAGCCTTACTAGGCAGTCCAGACCAGGAAATCAACTCCACAGGAAGATTAAAACCACTTTTTAAATTGAGATTGGCTATAGTAGCAGAATCATGCCAGTCTGATTTTATTAGGTTGCTTACTCCCTCTTACAGTTCAATGAATTCAGGAGAGTCACTTCCAAATGTTACCTGGCTGTTGTGGATTCAAATAGGTTTTACCCTTTTCACTTTGGCAATGGCGTTTGTGTAACTTAGTCAAGATCATCTTCCTTATTTCCTATGAAGCCTTAACCAAACTGGCTTGTAGCAACCATATGCTATCATAGCTTGTCCTCCATGCTTTTTTTTCTTGATTTAGATTTGCTCCCACCTGGTGTCTGCAATCTTCTGAATCCTTCAACCATCTACGCCAACAATGAGATTTCACTGAATACCATCGGTGTCTACGGCTTTGATTATGACTACACCCTGGCATTGTACTCTCCTGCGCTCCACTCCCGCATCTACAACACTGCTAGGGACATCCTAGTGGAGCAATATAAGGTACAACATGACCTGGGGTTGTTTTCTTCTTGTTGACGAAATATTAATGCAGTTAGGATTCTGGTGTCCATGGCTCAGAAAATAGGAAGCAACTTTTTAACAAAAGTTTAAACTCAGTTTTAAAAGTATCATAATTACGTAATTATAATTATAAAAATTATATACAGTGCTAATAATATAACAATTACAATTAACCAACAATAGCAGGTATCTATCATACAGTAATTATATAAAGCTGCATGTTTCAAAATAAATCCTACATAATAATAAAATAAATTAAAGCAAAAGAAAATCTCAACTGATTACAATAAAAAAGGTGCTAATTATTGCACAATGCCAGTAATAAACGAATGTAAACAGGGAAGAATATATTTTTATTTAAAATGTTAGGTTAATCAAGTTTCAGAATTATTCTACAGTTTTCAGTCTCATTGCTACTATTCAATTTTTAGCCAGTGAATATAACCTAGGTAAATGAATCAGACTGGTCTAGTCTGGTATAATATAACAAATTGAAAGGCTGACAATTGACAGTTTTCATTCATCCATAACATGAGCACTGAACTTCATTTAAATTTATTAAATTTCCAGCATAAAAGGAAGACAACCAGCTGAGTTTTTCAATCACATGCAACATATCTGACATTCCATGAAACTTGAAATCATTAACTGTGCTTTTGTGTGTGTGAAGGTGGGTGGGCTTTGACTGCTGGCAACTGCCTCAATAAGTTCCTGCAGTTTTCTTGGCAAGATTTCAGAAGTGCCTTTCCATTGACTTCTTCCTAAGACAGAGAGAGAGGTACTGGTCCAAGATGAAGGCTTATAATAAGACAGGACTAGAATTCACAGCCATGGTATCCAACCTGATACCTTAACTTAGAAGATTGCGCATGGTGACATATTTCTCTTTCTTTTATCACATCAGTATCCAAAGGGCATCCTGAAATATGAATACCGGCCTAACTTTGCTGTTCGGGGCTTACATTATGACATTGCAAAGGTGAGAGAGTCTTCGTCATTTGTGTTTCTGGAGGTTAGCAAATTTGTCTAGAAGGTCAGAGGTCTCTGTGTGTGTGGTTGCTTGCTTTTTGTGTGAACTCCCCAGAAACCTTTAGTTCGAGGATCCAAAATGGCAGACTATCATAGGTGAAGGGGTGGAGAATGGCAAGGAATAAATCCATGACCCTCCAAATCTGGTGCACATTTATTTCCTGGAATGAGAAGGTCAGAGGATGTTACATTTCAGAATTCTATAGTACTTTGGGGGCTCTCTGCACAAGTGTAAGAATATTCAAAATATCCAATCTAAATGCCACAGGATTACAGTTTTAAATCATGTAAATATTACTACATTTATTACCCAGTAGCTACTTTTATGAATAACTATTGCACATAAGTCATCTGCTTAGGGCCCCTTGTAAACTTAGGACAGAAAAATAATGTTCCCTTTTTTTTCTTTGTAGCTGCCAGTATAGAACCCAAGGGACAATATTGTTGAATATGAGCTAATCACCTGAAAACATTTATAAAATGTATTTGCAAGGATTAGGAATTCTAAGGTTTCTGTGTGGGTGCTAACTCCCCTTTTCCCTGTCCCCTATAGGGCTTGCTCATGAAGATAGATGCATTTCACTACATTCAGTTGGGTACTGTGTATCGGTAAGTATTCATCATGTTGGTTTCCAAATGGTTGGGTTGGCCAAGTTCAGACTATACCCTAGCTTCTGGCAATTTATGGTTTGCAAATTTATAATTGGCCTTGGGGAAATGCTGTGTTTCTTCCTTGCCTGGCTTACATTGATAGTATTTAGCAGTAATAAATACTTGATCCCAACCATTGTAAAACAAGGCAAGGGAAAGAAGAATTTCTTGTTCTGCATGAAATGGACTAGAAGCATTCATATAATGTTCTGGCTTCTAATTTTTAAGCTGGTTGGCCTAATGACAACATGTTGGGTCAGAATTTAACTTAACTGTTATATGTCTGCATTGGAATGCATTTCATTATGCCTGTGAACGTTCTTGTCCTTCTGTGTGACCGAAGAATTATGCTGAGTTGCAAAATGTCTGATGCTGTTACAAAAATACTTTAATAAGATATTGTTATGTTCTAACTCAGTGTCTCTTAACCTTCGCAGTTTGAAGATGTGTGGACTTCAATTCCCAGAATTCTGGCTCGGGAATTCTGGGAATTAAAGTCCACATATTTTCAAGCTGTCAAGATTGAGAAACCCTTGATCTAACTGCTAAAAATACCCTGTTATTGTAATTCTAAGCACCTCTGTCCTCTTTTTTTAAATCTTGTGCAGAGGCTTGAAACCTGTTCCAGATGATGAAGTTCTGGAGATGTATGATGGCACCCATCATATTCCCTTGCACCAAGCCAGTGGCTTTTATGGAAAGGTAGAATCCCAGTGCTGTCTAAAGCTGTTAGTTTCATGCTGAGTTTCCATTCCCAGACATGATTGGATGATAGCTGGGCTGATTGTCTTTATTTAATTTTCATATTAGCCGTGTGCATGAAATGGAAAAAATATATTCTTTTGAACCAGAGTAAACTATTATCATGTTCTAGAAATTTGGATCGCTTATAGTTAGGGAGAGCCAAACTTGGAATCTTTTGACGCTCCAAATATTTGTCCTTTGTCTTTTGTCCTTTGTCCTTGTCTGTCCTTTTTTATAATATCTCAATTAAAAAGTACAATTAAAATGTTTAAAACTGCTATAAACTAAGAAAAAGAAAATATTGCAGAAAAAAGAGAAAAGGAAGAAAAGAATATAGTTAAGAAAAAGAAAAGAAATATATAAAGAAATGACTTTCTTCTTTGTCACGAGTATAAACAATTTTAATAACTTAAAATACAACAGATCTTAATTGTATATCCGGTATAGCATTTTTTCCATATCATTCTTTTAGATTATAATTTTTAAATCCACTTTCAGATTAGTCTCATCCTATTCAATAAAACTTGTTCTTCAATAACATATCTCAAACACAGTCTTATCTATAGAAGCAAACATTCTTAAAATTACCTTCAAGATATATTGTTCCAAAATATCCTCCAATATGTCCAATGTTAAGGTATTTTGCTCCATTCTATATTAGTAAGTCAAATTTAAGTGTTCTTCTCCTTTAATTGCAATCTTTCGTTCCTTTTGTTTCCTTCTAGTGCCCAATTTTTAAAGTCTTGTGGGCTTTTTTATTTAAAACAAAAGTGTTTTCCCATGAGAAGAGTTCTTTATAATTAATTCCAAAATGTTATTTCTACTTATTTGGACCCTTAGTTTTTTTCTAACTTTCTAAAATCAAAGTATTAATCATCTTTTTTGCTGTTCATTTCAAAATAATTTTAAGTTCTTAACCTTATTTTGCTAAGGACTGAAGAGAACTCATCTGGTTCTGTAAAACCTGTGGATCTAATGATTCCTAATAGGCAAAAAGCATTTACCAAAAGTAATTAGAAAAGAAAGTATGCAAATCTAGTGTCTTTTCAAAAGGTCCTGACTGTGGTTTGAGTGAAGATGGATTTCCCTCATGCCCCAAAGCTCTGAATTCACCATAGATCACTGTTTTGTGGTCTCCTCGCAAGGAGCAACTGTTTGGAGCAGGGGTCACCAAACTTTCAGACCTCAGGGACCACTAAATTCATAATTTAAAATCATGCAGGCCACTAATATGAATTTTTTAAAAAAAGATAAATAGTATTTAGTGCAATATAAAAAATGCAAATATTTTTTCTGCGGACCATCAAAATTTTCTCTAAGACCACCAGTGGTCCAAAGACCACCAGTTGGTGACCACTGGTCTGGAACATTTGTAGGCAATCTCAAGTCCTTGCATTTTCTGGGGAGGAATTGCCCAGAGCTGGCCTACTCACAGTTCTTCATTCCACCATGATTATCAGCTCTGCTTTTAATGTAGTTGTCTTGAGTTCTCATTTCTTCCCTAGAACTTGTTACCCACTTTCCTTCTAATAGCTTATATCTAATCTTTCTCTCTCTCTCTCTGCACTTTCCTTCTAAACTATCTTTGTCCAAATTTCAGATTGTTTTGGAACAACCTGAACGTTGACTTTCTTAATTCTGCTTTTTGAAGGTTAATGATGTGTATGTGTTTTTGCTAAAAAGTCAGAGGGGTTAATTTATACAGAAATCCTTAAGAGCTATTTTAAAAAGGAAGAGCCTAATAGTCTAATAATTTGTACCCTTTGCCTTCTTTCTCTTTTCCTTCCAGGGCCCTGCTGTTAAGCAATTCATGGACATCTTCTCTCTGCCAGAAATGACCCTCCTGGCAGTAGCTAATGATTTTTTCATCAGCAATGATATTGATTATGACCCCATCCATCTCTACAAAGATGTTACGGTATGTACTTCATCCCCCTTGGCAAGCTTCTCCCTTTTCACTCTTGTTTGTCTAGGAGAACTTCTGTGTTGAAAGTTAGGAGGAGGAGGAAGTGCTGTTGGCTGGCAGTTGTGTGTTTTCTTCTCAGTTCTGAGTGGGGGGTGGGAATCTGGCAATTATTTTTGGGAGGTTTTGCAGAACATAGCGTCCTCTGTGCTTTGTCCTACAGCAAAAGGACAAGATTTTAGGGCCTGGAGTTCTAAAAACCTGCATTAGGTCTGTTGGTTCCCGTTTCTGTTTTTAAATAGAGCTTTATTATAGAAGGTTGTGACGTATCTCACCAGAGAGGAACAGGCTGTCCCAAGCTGGTGGAGGACTTGAGACGTGCTCCCTGCAAAGCTGCCAGGAAGGCTTATCTGTAAACCCAACTGCTCCAAGGCGCACGTATGGAGGGCCCCTCAGCTTATGTTTTCAGCATGTTTTTTTTAAAGTTAGAGACCGGAAAAACCATCTGTTCTGGCTCTCTGCCTCTCTGGAGGCTGCCCAGCCCCTGATTTTTGAGCAAGAGGTCAGAATTGGCATTCTCATAAATAATGTTTTTGATCCATTCTTTTCTGCTCCTGTCCTTTTCTTTGGCTCTGTCCCACTTGCAGAGCCTTAGTCTACGACACTGGAGAAATGTGTATGGCACTTCTGAAGTTTACTTAACATTGAGAGGTTATCATTTAACCTTAACCTGTGTGTGTGTGTGTGTGTGTGTGTGTGAGAGAGAGAGAGAGAGAGAGAGAAGGGGGAGAGAAGGGGGAGAGGGAGGGGGAAAACAAGATCAGGTTACATGCAGTGCTTGAACAGTTTAAAGAAAGAGAGAGAACAGGGTCAACAGGAGCAGATGTCCTGTTCTACAGTATATACATATGTACATATGTATGCATATAATATATATTGGTAGCCTCACTTATTCTCCCCCAACCCCAAACCAGCCTGAAAATTTAACGTCATATACTTTGAAAGGAATTGAGGAAGAAATAAATAATAATGAGGGAGAGAGGAAATAAGAGACAACCAAACCAGTTAAGATTTTCTGTATTTTTGCAACAAATAAGAATTATGTTGCAACTTCAAGATTAAATTCCGACTTATTATTCATGGCAAGGCGAATGTGAGAAAACAAATTTGGCTAAACTCTATAATGCCTTTTCTCCTACATATTTAAAAATGATTAGAAACAGCCTTGGGGATTTTTTTCAGATCAAATGATCCTCAGTTGTCCCACAGGCTGCTATCTGCAAATGTGCAAAACATACAAATACAAGTTGCTTAATGTTTTGTTCCACAAGGACAGATGAAGGTTTCTTTTCCAAGCCTTTTGCTCTCAGTTCTTTCTAAGATTGCATTTGTCTGTGTGTTTTGGTACTATTGTTATATTCTGATATTGTTTTAGTTGCTTTAAAGTTATATCTATTTTAATGTTTTACTTCGTACTCAATTACTTTTTTTTGTTGATGGAACAGAAATATACATGTTCCCTCAAGAGCAAAGAAATAATAAAGGATATATTTGATCATTATCCACAGAGCAGAGTTATGGGGAAGAGTTACTTTCACTCCCTCATACCACAGTTATCTACTAGCTATCCAAACCACAAACACACAATAATTACTGCTATTAAAAGTTTTTAAATTTTTAAAGAGGAGATCGGATCACGAACCTTGAGTATTGTTTCCTGGCTTTGAAGTATAACAAAGAAATAAAAAGTAGAGGCGAGACAGAAGGCATAACACTCATGTGGTCGCCCTACTCATGTTGCATTTGAAATGCAGCCCAGATGTAGAAATGTCAGGGCCTGCAATGCTAACATTTATGGCATTCATTTTTTCCCCTTCCATCATTTCCACAGGATGCCATCCGAGATGTTCATATTAAAGGTTTTATGTACAAGTGGATTATGCAAGATCTGGGTGAGTATCTATCTCCTATACCAGTATTTCTAAGCCTTGGAAACTGTAAACTGCATGGATTTCAGCTCCCAGAATTCCACAGCCATGCTGGCTTGGAAAGTCTGGGAGTTGAAGTTTGTACAGCCTAAAATTGCCAAGGTTGTGAAAGTGTGATATAGGAAAAGCAAGGAAGAAGCCTGCTGGTGTTCAGCCCACAGATCTGCCCTTATGGCATACAGGAAGTTAAGCCGTTGCCTTAGTGACAGCAATTAGGACCAGAATTTCAGTTCCTAAGCAATGAGATTGAAAAGCAAGCTGTTTTTTTACTGCATCACTTAGTGACTGCAATTCTGGCTTTCTCAACTGACATTGTTAAGCGATAACCATGAGTTGTTAACCAGAGGGCATTCTAGGAAAGGAGGGAAGGGGTGCCTCAAGAGGTGGGGGAGGCCCTGGAAAACTAGGTGCATGACATGTGTGAGTTGGGGAGGTTCTACAGTGCAGTACAAAACTGCAGCCAGGTGTGGGTTCCGGCAGGCACTACTGCCGGTTCACTTGTGTATGCGCTTGATGTGCGCTGCACGTGCGTGCACAGTGCAATAAAACTTGTCCTGCGCATAAGCAGAAGTGAAAATCAAGATGGTGGCGCCTATGCCGCCTCCCGGAGAACTGGTTTGGGGGCGTGGTAGGCCTAGGTCACTGCTGGTTCCCTGGAGTTGCGGGTGGAGCCCCCACCCCACCCCGGGTTCCTCCTTTTGCATTCCGTTTTCATGCCTTCAGGCCGTGTGCAGCATCCTGGCTCTGTGCTCTGCAGCCCGCCTGGGCCATGCTTGGCTGGGCGCCTCCTGCCACCACCGCTCAACTTACCCATTGGAGGAATTTGATGAAGCCGAGCGGCTCCTCTGCTCCACCCGAAGCCACGAAAATGGAATGCAAAAGGAGGAACCCAGAGTGGGTTGGGGGTGCCACGTGCGACTGCAGGGCATAGGTGCGTGTGTGCAATCCAGGCTCTGTGATTTCCCATGATTCCTGCCGCACTTGGGGCTGTTTTGGGGGGTTGCAGCCGGTTCCTCCCCCCCCCCTTGTTCCAAGCCAGGATTGGGTGAACTTTTCTCCCTTCCTCCCACCCTGTTTGCACAGTCCAGCGCCTCCGCCTGCGTTTTTCCTATCTCCCACCCTTTCCTTCCTGTTGTTCTCTGCCCCCCCCCCCCCCAGTCGCCCACCAGATTTATAAATACAGGCGTAGCCTCCGGGTTGCAAAGTCGAATTCTTAAATTCCTTGTAAGAAACTTATGGCTTTTCTCCGGCGGTCTATTTTGGGGAGTTTTTCCCTTCTCTTCCCCCCCGCTCCCTCCGTCGGAGTCCCAAAAATTTTCCCCACCGTTTCAGTGGTCGTGGCTTGGTGGTGGTGGTGTCATGTGACTGAGTGTGTGTTAGTGATGTCAAGTTGGCCATGCCCACTCAGTCACATGCTCCCCATTTAGCCACTACCACAGAACCGGTAATAAAAATTTTTAGAACCCACCACTGCCCTGCCCCCAGATCTCTACTTCAGACCAAACCCTGCCCCTGTGTTGGGGGGCAAGGGGGCAACGATGGAACTTTGCACAATGCTGCTGGCATGGCTAGCCCCAGTGTGGGGCTTGAGGCTGCATTTCTCAGTGGCAACAGCAGCTGAGATTGAAGTAGAGGCCTAGAAGTGATAGCTGAGACTGCTGAAGGCCCTGGGCCTCTACTTCGGCACCAGTTGTGGTGCTGCCTCCACCAAGTGTCACTGTGCAAAGGGACCAAAAGTGTATAGATGGAAGGAGATAGTCAGGTGGGGGGGGGGGGAATAGCAGCACATGGGCTGCCAATCACCCAAATTTTGATTACATAACAGTGGGTGTGCTGCAGTGATTGTAACATTAAGCATGGGTCACAAATCCAATTTTTTAATGCTGTCATAATTTCAAATACTCAGATGGTCGTAAGCCGAGGATTGCTTGTAATTCTTAAAAGCGTCTGTCCTTCTTCCTTCTTCCAGAGCAATACATCCTGCACGGGGATGAGACCTACGCTGTGCTGCACCGTTTGGCCAAAAGTGGCAAGAAACTCTTCCTCATCACCAATAGTCCCTTCAGCTTTGTGTGAGTTTAAGCATGCCCAGGCTCTAAAATACTTCCGAGCTATTTGGGATTATTTTTGTTTTTCTTAAGTTACCAGAGACTTAACATTTTTTTCAGGAATTTAACTTTAGCTTTAATTTGGCTGGTGAGTTGGATTGCATTCCAACTGTTTTTTTATCTGGATGCAAATTTCTTTTTCTTATGTCATTATTAGATTTGCGCTCATTAGATCCATTTACCTGGCACTTTTTTATCAGCATTTTATATTGTTATGTTTTTAATGTTTTCATACCTTTTGCTGTATACCCCAGAGTATATAGCAAGTTTATATACTAAATATATAATACTAAGAGTGAGATGGGCAGTACCCAAATTTAATAAATAAAAATCAGTTCCGCCTTTCATTCAAGAGTTCAAGATTGCATACATGGCATTCCCTTTTATCCCCACAACAACATAGGAGAAAATATATAAGGTCGATTAATTTATTAATCTGTTTTAATTTGATCATTTAATTATCATTTTAATTTAATCTAGATGGGCAATATTTCGAGGTGCTACTGCAGGGGTGTCCAAACTTGGGAACTTTAAGACTTGTGGACTTCAACTCCCAGAATTCCCCAGCCAGCCATGCTGGCTGGGGAATTCTGGGAGTTGAAGTCCACAAGTCTTAAAGTTCCCAAGTTTGGACACCCCTGTGCTACTGATAGCACAACATCCTCAGGCATTTGTTGCCAGTTCTTGTCTAGGGAGTTCAGATCAGTATTTCTGAATCTTGGGAACTTTAAGCTTTATGGACTTAAACTCCCAGAATCCCCCAGCCAGCGTGATAGCTGGAGAGATTCTTGTTTCATTCTTGGTTGCTCCCTGCTCTGTACTTTTTGTACCTCTACTCCCTCCTAACTCTCTTCCTTTTTCTCCCTGTTTCCCCTAGTGATAAAGGAATGCGATACATGGTGGGCAAGGACTGGCGAGACTTCTTTGATGTGGTCATAGTCCAGGCAGACAAGCCTCATTTCTTCAATGACTGTGTCAAGTGAGTGTTGCATTTCCCCATATGAGGATGAGCTAATGCATGTCCTGGGGGGGGGGGGGGGGGGCATTTGATACCTTTCTGGTTCATGGAATTGGCACATTGCTGCAGGTACATTCTGATGAATTTTACCGGAGTCAGCAATTTGTGGGCCATGTTTAGCCTCCTTGACTCTTTGTTTTGTGGTATTTAGAGCCCCTGAAGATTATGCTGCAGAAATGCAGCTGCACAGGAAGATTTATAAAAAAAATAAAATAAAAAAAACATGGTAGGAACTTAGTTCTCCCCTAAAATGCATTTTAAAAAGGCAGAGCGAAGATTTGTCTTTTCAATCCTGCCAGTAATGTCACTGTGTCACTATCGTGCTCCCTGCAGTTTTCAGAACTTCCCCAGTTTTGTTTTGTTTTTAAAGGCATGGCCTGTGCCCGCAATGTTGCAAAAAAAGGTAGTGTGTTTCTCAGTCCTGCCATTGTTACTCAATTTCTGGGGATAGTAGATGGATCAGTGCATGTTGTGTACTGATAATATGTGGCTTTGGGGGAGTGCCCTGAATAGATTATAGCTCAGACCTGAAAGCACAATGAAAACTACTGAGGCTAAAAATGCGGGAGTTGTTCCTTTAAGACAATGAGAGCAAAATTTCCTGCCTCTGACTATTGGCAGAGTTCTTCGATTGCAGCATTTCATTTGCTGGTTGTTGGAGATTATTATTTTTTTCTTTTCTCCTGCATATATTTTAACTTCTATATTCTAGCACTTTCTTTCTTTTTTCTTTCATTTTTAGATTTCTTTTTGTTTCTCTCTCTACCCTAAATCATCATCGGGTTCACTTTCTGGCCAACAATAGAAAGTAGAAATAGAAAATTTAAAATAACAATTGCTAACTGTAGGAGAGAGGCTACAATGAACTGTACTTGAACTCTGCATATCCCGATTTCCTTTCCTAATGTACATTTACATCACCAGCCATTATGTAGGGTGTTTTCTAATTCTCTGTGCAAGACTTACTTAAAATGCTGTACTCAAGACCCACCTTTTTCAACTAGCCGGCCTGGCTCAATTATAGTTCCATCTTTATCCTCCTGGCAATCTTTTAAATTTGTAATTTTATATTGGGGTATTTTAATTTTTAATTCTATTATGACTATTCCTATGTATTGTACTATGCGATTTTGACACCTCCTCCGTGAAATGTTTTAATTGTATAATATGTGTTTTTATTTATTGTACGCCGCCCCGAGTCCCTTCATGGAGAGGGAGCGGCTAACAAATCTAATAAATTCAATTCAATTCAAATTCAATATGTCTTTTCAAATCACTAGATACATCAAAAGATTTTGTAATGGGTGTCCAACATTCCTGGAGGGCACTTGATTGGGGGAGGCTGCTGAACAAGTAAATTATAAAATCAAGATTCCTAATTTACTTTAGCCTTTAGGATCATTTGATACCCACTAAAATTTGCAGAAAATGCGTACATAGGTGTAACATGCAGCAGTGTTCATGTTTCCTATTGAGTAATGTCTCTCAACCTTGGTAACTTTAAGATGTGTGGATTTCAACTCCCAGAATTCCCCAGCCTGCATTAAAGAATATGTGCCTATGTGTGTGAGAAAAATAGCTGTGGATTTTGGAGTCAGATATTAGAACTCCTTCCCTTATATAGTGGAAGGCAAAAGGCCTTCTCAGCAGCCTCTCCAACTGATACTCATTTTTCCTTCCAGGCCTTTCCGGCGACTGGATAGCAATGGAGATCTGCAGTGGGACAAAATAAATAAGCTGGAGAAAGGCCAAGTGTATAAACAGGTAGGGAACGTTGACATTAGGTGGTCTGGGTTTTTGAGGAAGCAAAGTAATACTTACATGCGATAAGATTTTAATACCTTGATCCTTGGTTAACTCCATCAGCATAAAAAAAAATTTATGACTGCCGCTGGTACTTGGTGGTGTGGCTTATTAAGTTATTAATTATTCACCTTCAACCTTCTCAACCCCTTTGAGCTTCTTGGCAAACTTTGGAAAGAAAGTAAGCCAGAGATTTAATGAGACGAAGGAAAAATATCCTCCCTAGTTGCTATACTGAAAGGGCATAATACACAGTTAAGCCCAAGCAGAATCATCTTTGAATATATACACTCCCCACTTCCTCCTTTGAGATTTTCCCTTGGGGGTATAGAGACGAAAGGAGGAGCACGTGAGGACATGTTTCAGGAGTAGCAGTACTGGGCATCTGTTGTGACTTACTTCCAAGAAAGGTGCCACCTTCCTGGAGTCTTGGACTTCCTCCTCCTGCTACTGATGTTCCTCTTTCCAAACACCCACTCTACTTACTATCTCTGTCTGGGACAGAGGGTGGGGTGACAGAAATAAGAACAGCTGCCAGCTCTTGCTTGGGTCTAATTCAGGGGTGTCCAAACTTGGGAACTTTAAGACTTGTGGACTTCAACTCCCAGAATTCCCCAGCCAGCCATGCTGGCTGGGGAATTCTGGGAGTTGAAGTCCACAAGTCTTAAAGTTCCCAAGTTTGGACACCCCTGGTCTAATTATTTAAGTTTGAGGGTGGAAACTTGGCCAAGGTTGGACAACCAAGGGAGAGAAAAGGCAAAAGGGGGATTGAGTGTTACACGGTAATTTGCTCAGAGGTCTCTTGACTCCCGGAGACAACTGTACCTGCAAGATATGAAGGGGAACTTTCCCATTTTCCTCTGTGATGTAAAATATTTTCTAGGAATGTTGATCTTGTACCCGTGCAATTCTTCTAATCATTCTAATGCAACATTTCTAACTACAATCTTAGGGCAACCTTTTTGACTTCCTCCGGCTCACAGGCTGGCGTGGATCCAAGGTGCTCTATTTTGGGGACCATCTCTACAGTGACCTGGCGGTGAGAGCCTTGGGCATAATCCTCTGGGTCATGAAGAGAGGGATGGGTGGAGGTTGGGTCTTTTAGATTTTCTTCCCAGCCCTGGGAAAAGAGTGGGCGGAGTTCAGTATGTAATGTCTCGCGTGATCCTATAAATCTTTTCCATTCTGTCTCTCTGCCCCAGGACTTGATGCTGAGGCATGGCTGGCGGACAGGGGCCATAGTTCCTGAGCTAGAGACCGAGACAAAAATGGTCAACACAGAGCAGTACTCCCAAGCACTCACTTGGCTACAAGCCTTAACTGGATTGCTGGAACGAATGCAGGTAAATAGAAATCAGGACACTGCTTAGCTGCTAGGAATAGAAGGGGGAAGGCTCCAAATTCTTGATGGAATCAGTGTGGAAGAGAGGTGCTCCCTGAGTAACGTAGGGCAGGGAATACTTAAAACAGCATTGCAGTCAGTTGCTCTCACAATAAATAGGACCTGAGGGAGTAAGGAGCTTCAGGGGAAGGTAAAATTGGTTCTAAGAAGCTAGTTTAGTGAGCTTTGAGAGAGGATAGAACAGTAATTACAGGACTGTCTAACTTTTGGGTTCTTGTTCCTGAAAAGATGTTCCAAGATCCCGAATCCCAGCAGGTGCTGCAGGACTGGATGAAGGAGCGCCAGGAACTCAGGTATTTTATTTCTTCTCCTTTCTTTTCAGGGGCTTCAGTATGCTTATTCAGACTTACACATTGGCTACTTCCCTGCTTGCCCAATTAATAAATAGGAACTGCCTCCATCCTACTGAACATAAAGGTTTTAAGTTTTCTTCTTACAAAGTCTATTGCCCTCTTCAGCATTAAAGTACGGCCATTCAGGCCTCTAAATCTTGCAGAGTTAATTGGGACCTTAATTGGTGATTTTGCTTAATCTTTTTTCTTTTAAATTCTACCTCCTCTTTAGTTTAACAATTTGTCTCTGCTTTTTGGTCTCTTCACCTCTCCTGGATTCACGATTTTCCACTTCAGCTTCGTTACAGTTGGTATAACTTGAACCCCACTGAATTAGCTGATTTGATTTTGGGGGAAAAAGTTACTGATCTTTAGTTCAGCTTAATCTGGATCCAACCTATGATTCTCTCTATCCTTTTGAAACAAACTTTAGAATTTATTTAGCCTTTTCCACTCTCTCTCCCCAGCATCAAATCTACATTTAAATTTCTCTTCAATGTATACTTAACTCTTCATGGTTAATTTGTAATGTGTAACAAAAAATTACATTACAGCATTGGCCTTTGTACATTGTCCAGTTGTGCTTAGGCTGCAGCTCCGTCACCCACAACTAAGCATCCAGTCCAACAGCAAGAATAAAACTTTATTTTGGTTATAGATCAGTCAGTGGGAAATAGAATTGTGAATTAGATAGGCCTCTTTTCAAGTTTCATGTAAAGTTTTCATAGACTGGTTTCAGGCTTGTTTACACAGGTCCAAACATGTCCTTTACTGCATACTTGTAATTTCTTCAGGGAATTCTGTTTTGTGTTTACTTCACTGACTCACTTATCAACTTTAATTGACTACTTTCTTGACTTTCTTGATGGGCAAAGCCGTGTAAATAGAATCACTCACTGCTCCCTTAGAAGCCAAATCACCAGTTGCACAATTCTATCATCTTCTTGGTTCTAATGATTTTTCCCCTCCTACTCAACCACGTTTGATTCTGAAGAGATTGCCTGGACAAGTCTCTGCCGTTTTTTTGCCAAGATTTTTCAGGAGTGGTTTGCCATTGCTGCCTTCCTAGGGCTGAGAGAAAGTGATTAGTCCAAGGCCATCCAGCTGGCTTTGTGCCCAAGGCAAGACTAGAATCCACATTCCGGGTTTTGAGCCTGATGCCTATATCAGAGTGGCTCTTATCCCTTGCCAGATTCTATCACAAAACCAAGCTGTAAGTGTCCAGACATGGAATCCTGCTTGAGCTCCAGAAGAGAAATCATGAGTTGATGGGGATTGGAGAATAGGGAGAGAAAAATACATTTCATCTCAGTTCTTAAATATTCAGGAGGTGGTTTTTTTGGTGTTTTTTTGGGGGGTAAAGCATGCATTAAATAGTCAAAGAAAACCACCTTTGATGTAGAAGTGAAAAAGTGACAAGGTAGGCAACAGATCCTTTTTTGGAAATAGTGTTCAAGCTTCTGTACAAAGATTCCACAGCAGAAAGAATGACCTTCATATAGTTTTGGGGATTCTTTTCTGCCTGTTCACTTTAATATAGCTTCTTAAATGGTATTGATAACATCATTTGTGAGTTGCCTTTGTGCTGTTCGGAAGCGTAGGGAGTTGCTATTTGTTTAAAAACTATGTTCTGTTGCTGCTGTCCTTTTCATGCTTGGAGCTAGTTGAAATGTCGCAGATAGTTTAAATGCACATTCAAGAAAATCCCAGGCATGATTGGCAGTTTTAACAGGTCTGCTCCTGCCTTATGTTGAGAGTTGTTATTTTGGTATGAGCAATAGCTTCCTTTTGCACATGTGCACCTTGGCACGCACAGACACTGACAATGCCATGAAAGAATTGCGAGCGCAGGCTTTGCTGTTGTGAATCATATCCCATTTAATAAAGGTAGGAGATTTTCTCTGTAGAGTTGCCCTCTCCTTGGGTCCGTATGCTCTAGGCATGAAATAAGCTTTTTTAGATTATAATACGACTATGTATTGTTTTAATCTCTGAGTTGCATGGGAAAAACCTAGCTCAGAATGTCTGATAATAAAGAAAGGAACTTAAAAACTATAATACAGAAAATTCCTTATCACAAAATATCCAAGTTTAATGATACAGTAATATGAAATGGAATTCTCGGATATACTGTAAATATACCAGTGCAAAATAATGAAGACAAATGGAAATGTTCTATGTGCAGTTATGTAAGGTAAAACATTTATTTGCTTCTATTTTTACTTGGCTATGAAGAGGAATAATGTGCTTTATATGCTTTGTCACTCCATACCCCAATCCTATTCTGCAGCAACTTGGTGTTTTAAATATTCAGGCGTAATGTCCAGGTCTTTTTATAACCATAAAATAATGTTAGATCAATTCTTGAAATGAAAAGACAATTTGGGGCTAAGGACAAACAATGCCCTCCAGTGTATTTTTTTAAGAGGCTATATCCGTGATGGCGAATCTATGGCATGTGTGCCAGAGTTTGCACACAGAGCCCTCTCTGTGGACATGCCCGCCATCACCAGCTTCTCTTCTGGTTTCTGTTGCGTACATGCACACTGGTAGCTGGTCTTTGCAGGTGCCAGAGCACCAGAAAATGGCCTGAAAAACAGCCAAACTGAGCTATATATTGCAAGATAAAATGCAACCTTCTGTCATCTTTATTTGGAAAACAACCACTGGCCACACTGCAAAATTGATAGAAAGTAGATATAATGCCAGCTGCAATTCCACTTTTATACATATGTATGCTCAGAATAAAATAGGAACACATACTCATAAACATATATTTGCTAGGAATAAAATAGAAAAATTAGTTGTTCAATAAATAGAAACTTGGTGGGAAGCCGACCTTCTGATACTGGATATACTGTGATTGGCTATGTCCAGCCAAGAGACCCTGAGAATACCTAACCCACAGTTATAGCTTCAAGGTATAAAGGTAATGCAAAGCGAAATTTTGCATCTTAAGTATTTATATTAAATTGAAACCTAGATTCTTAGAAAATTGTTTACTATAATCTTTGTAGCATTTTATTCAGATACTCCACCTTGCCGACCGAGTCATCTCTGGAGAATGAAATTCCAGCAATCCTGATTGTCTGATCCCTCTTTCTTTTTCTTTCTCCCCCTGCATGCTCTTACAGGGCATTCACCAAGAACCTCTTCAACCCGCAGTTTGGCAGTATCTTTCGCACGTGCCACAATCCCACATACTTCTCTCGCCGCCTGTGCCGTTTTTCGGATGTCTACATGGCCTCCCTCAGCTGTTTGCTGAATTATGACCTCAAGTACACCTTTTACCCAAGACGTACCCCCTTGCAACACGAGGCTCCCCTTTGGATGGATCAACTCTGCACTGGCTGCATGAAGACTCCCTTCCTGGAAGAGATGGCACATATCCGCTAGGGACCAATTGGGGAATAGTTTGCAGGTGGTTGTGTCCCTAACTTTAGGGCAGTGATGGGATGGCTTAAAATCTTATATGGTTCTTTGTATTAGAATCAAACCTGGGGTCTCTGATTACATGTCAGATTTACAAAGCAAGGGGCCTGCTAAGCCTTAATGATTGCTCTTTGGCATTCATTTTTGCTTATGGATTTAAGACCTTTATGGCTCACACCGAGATTTAGCAAGTTCATTGTTCTTTGCTGGAACATCAGCAGCTTCCCAGTGAGCATTACAAAAGTTAGAAGAGGCCCATTAATGGAGCATTGTCTGTGCTACAGAGTTTGGAAATTCCAAGAGGGAAGGGGCTTTGGACTGGCCCAGAGTCCGTTTGTTGGTTCTCCCTTAGGGGTGAGTGCTCTTTCTAGACAAATATGCTCAGTGTATGGTAGGTGGAAGACCTTGGTTTTGTAGATCGGTACACAAAGTTCTTATCCCTCACAGAAACACATATATTTTGTAGCGTTTGAAGTTTACATTCCCTCCCCAACTGTAAGGTCTTTTTTTTTGCTTGTAATGGAGAGGAGAACAGTGTGGGGAAATGGGGCAGTGAGGGAGGGGAGTTCCTGTCCTGTCTCCCCATTGAAATGGGAGAGAACAGGAGGTGCTATTGAGGGGGTGGTATTTTTAGCTGATGACTGGAATTTTATAATGTTAATAAAAGAGCAGTGTGAAATCCATGGCTGATTTGTGGTGTGAAGTTGAGGCACGAAGCAGGAGCTAAACAAGCTATAAGTTTGGCTTGCCATTGTGGTGTTCGTCGTTCTGTAAATTTTATATCTTTATTGGTTTATCAAAATATAAAATACAAAAATACAAAAAAAATGAAAACAATGGAAAATTAGGGGAGGGAAATGGGAAGAGGGAAAAAGTGTAGGGTAAAAGGGGAAAGAAAAAGAAAAGCATTGATTTCTGAGTCCTTTTGGCACATTAGAATAAGGTCAAAACATATAACCTTGACTTTTACCTTTTACCTTATAATATATATAGCCATTTCTATAACAACAAACCTATCTAATCAGCAAAATGTAAAATCAAAGATCCCCTTTTTCCACCACAAGCACAAAGTCCAAAAACTGTTTCAAGGTAGAAACAAAATTAATTGTAATTTTTTCTTTGATCAAAGCAGTCAATTTCATCACCCATGGGTATCTCCATCAACTTTTGCAGCCATTTGTCCATTGTGGGAATGAAAATATTCTTTCATTTTTGTGCCTAAAGTATTCTTGCTGTTGTCAACATATAACATCAAATTTCCAGGTTTTTTTCAAGTTCTTTATCCGTTAAGCCTAAAAGAAAAATATCTGATTTTATCTTTATATTCATTTAAGAATCTTCTGTATTAAGATGTGAATACTACTCCAGTATTTATTTGCTCTGTAACATGTCCATCATAAGTGATAAAACGTTCCTTCTTTACATTTCCAACTTTCATTTGAAGTACCTTGATACATTCTTGATAATTTGTCCAGTGTTAAATACCAACAGTACATCATCTTATAAAAATCACACAATGCTTTACAGGATACATACCTTACATTTTCTGAGTGCCTACAGCCCTATAATGAAGACCGTCCTATAGGATTGTAGTGCCACCTACTGGCTATATGTATAATTTACAAGTAATATCCACATACTGGGGAGAAAGATTTTTAAAAACCCTATTAAAATCTCATTTGGATTTACAGTATATTCACTTCGTATTCCATTTATAACTTATGATTACAGTACCTATTTACAGTACCTATTACAGAACTTAGTAATTTGTTTCATGGCAAGGTTGCTTGTAGGCAATACAAGATGATTAGGAAATCATTGCATGCTACATCATTTGCCAGAGCACGACTCCGTACAAACTTGTGACTACTAGATACTAAAGGCACAGTACGTCAACTTATAGCTTTTCAACTTATAGTAGGTGGATTTGACCCTGCATCAAGTTAGCAAAGTTAGAAGGGTGCTTGTTAATTGCTATGCAGTCACATGATTGCTATCTTAAATGGGTTTATGATTTAAAGTCTCAAATGATTTTGAATAAAAGCATCTTGCACCCATGCTTCTAGCAAAAGCTCTTTCTTTGGCTGAGTCCTGATCCAACTCAAAACGGAGCTACCAGTCTTCTCCCATCCTGCTACACTTTATACGACAAATTAGAGAAATTCAATAGCTTATTGGTTGATTTTTTTCCCCATTACGTCCCGTGGATTTTTGTTCCTTTGCCACAAAATAAGAAAGATTGCACTGCTAGGATTTAAAAACTAAAGTAAAACTGAATGTACCATCTTGAGTTCAATACTGCAAGCTTTACTTCCTGCTGTGAAGTATAGAATCAAAGAGGTGATCAAAGACAGAGCTCACAATAGGAAGCTGTGCATTGTGCTTAGCAAAATAGCTCTAAAAAGTAAAGGTAAAAGGTTCCCCTTGCACATATGTGCTAGTCATTCCCGACTCTAGGGGGCAGTGCTAATCTCCGTTTCAAAGCCGAAGAGCCAGAGGTGCCAGAAGACGTCTCTGGTCATGTGGCGGGCATGACTAAATGCCGAAGGTGCACGGAACGCTGTTACCTTCCCAACAAAGGTGGTTCCTATTTTTTCTACTTGCATTTTTTTTTTTTTTTTGAAAAAAAGTTTTATTGGTTTTTTTAAAACATTTATAGGGAAAAGGGTAAATGGAATGGTTACAGATTTTGGCAGTAGCAAGTGTGACAGGGGCCCCCTCCCTCCAGTCTCATAGGTTACATCCATATATCAAGCATTAATCCATAGTCATAAAAGATCAGCATATTAATTCTAGAAGAAAAAAATTTTTCAGTCAGCTTATATTGTTATAATATATAGTCTAGATATAATTTCATTATTACTTTCGGTTTGTTTATAACATTGTGGCTTTCTTATTCATTTTTGTGATCTGAGCTTTCTTGGTATTGCCCCTTCTCCCCCTGCTGGCAGAGCTCCGGCCCCTCCCGTGTCCTGTGTGACCATTGTGGTATCTTCTGTTTTTTCTAGGTTCGCTTTGTTTTTTTCCATAAAGGCCTGTGCCTCTATGGGTGTGTTAATTCTGATTCTTTTCTCCTCCCAGAATATCAGCATACCTTCAGGCATCAACCATCTAAACCACACCCCCTTCTGGTATAATTTATTCGCCAATTGCGAATAATTTTTCCTTATCTCCCTAATTTTTTTGGGAATCTGTTTTAGAATGGTTATCTCCCTATCATGGTATGTGAGTGTTTGCCCCCTTTGCACACCCAGAATTTCATCTCTTGTGCTTTTCCTAAGGAATCTAATATGAACCTCCCTGGGCACATTGTGTGTTCTGGCATATACTGAGTTCACTCTATAAGCCAGATCTATCTCCCATTCCATCTGTTGTTTATCTTTGTGTATGTATTCAGCTAAAATATTGGTCATTATGTCCCTTATATTTTCCCCATCTGTTTCTATTACATTTTGAAATCTAAGATAGAAGGACATTCTCTCAAAATCTGTTTTCATTTGTTGGGTATCAAGTTCTTTGTTTCCCCTCTGCAAGGCCTCAACCCCCCCTCTCGCCTCCGCCACCCCACCCTCCACAACGTCCAGTCTCTGTGAGTTCTTATAGATTTGCACTTGATTTTCTTTGATTTCATCCTTCATTTCCCTTAGCTGTTTCTTAATTTCCTCTTGGCCCTGTAAAATTTGTTGGAGCATTTGTTGAAAGTCTATCTCTGTAGTCTTGGGTTGCATCAATTCTGTTATCTTTGACTGTGTAGCTGGGCTAGATGTTGCAGATGTTGGAGCAGAAGTAGCAAAACCAGGTTTTCCAGGAGGTGGTCTTTTTGGAGACATGGTTTGGGAAGCAAAGGAATCAATCACTGTAGAGACTGGGCAGCTGGAGAAGGAGAGCAGGCAGACGAGTCCAGGAGACAGAGAATCCAGACAGATGGGAATTTCTTTAGTAACTCTAGCAATAGGTGAAAGTTTTTTTTCTCCAAAGGGTTCAAAGAATCACAATCCACAAGAGATTCCTCTGGGTGGCTCGGAGACAAAGACCGGAAGCCTGAATTTTGAAGGTGGAGTCAAATTTCACAGTTCACAAAGACAACGGAAGTGTGCCATCTTGCCCTGCCAGTTTTGGGCTCAGAGGCATAGCAAACTTTTAAAAGTTCAGAAAATTCTCAGTTCACCCATAAGTTCTGAATCTAAGTCCAAGGAAAGTCACTTTTATAGGGGTGAGGCATCATTAATTGGCTCTCCCCCTCCCTCCTTCCCCTGGGGGCGAGAGCAAAATCTTTTCAAGCCGCTTGTCCAAGGGGGGGGGAAAATCCCCCTCCCTCTAGCCGCACCTCCAGCAAAAGTCCGAAAGAAACTTTGTTTAAAAAAAGGCTGAAAAGTCCATTAATTCAAAAGAGAGGGAATGGAGAAGGGAAGCCTCTCACCACACCGCCGCTGCTTCATTCAGAAGTGTATTCTCCGATCGGCATGGGGCGAGACGCGCGCACACGGGCGCCCTCCGATACTGCTCCCCGGTGCCTAGAACGAAGCGGAGAAGCCCCCGCCAGCCGCCGCCGACGCCAGGACCCTCCGCAAGCCGTTCCCTCGGCAGGACGCCTCTCCGGGGCGTCCTGTGCCCCCCCAGAAGCGGGGGAAGCCCACCGGGAGAGCGGGAGCAGGCAAAGGCTTGCCTGTCGCCGTAGCCGCCGGAACCGGAAGTCTCTACTTGCATTTTTACATGCTTTTGAACTGCTAGGTTGGCAGAAGCTGGGACAAGTAATGGGAGCTCACTTCCTTACGTGGCGCTAGGGAATCAAACCCCCAAACTGCTGACCTTACTGATCGACAAGCTCAGTGTCTTAGCCACTGAGCCACCGCATCCCTATATACGATAGCTGTAGCAAAGCTTTAAGGATAAACTAAAAATAATAGAAGTTTTATTAAGTCATTTTGACCATATCAAATCAAATTAAAAGATGCTAGTTTCCCTCTTGGAAAAAGACCCTTCCATACTTGGTGGACACCACCTTCTGATCCCCAGTGGTCAATTTGTGTTCAACAATAGCTAGCTACTTGCCATCAATCTTAGCTGTGAGCTTGCCCTTAGAACAAGAGGCCTGAGGCAGGTTTCTGGACTGATCATCTTTAGCAATCCTGGCTCTGTTTCTGCTCGGTTGCCTAGAGTGGGATCTTGTTTCACTCTTGCTGGCTTTCTGCTCCCCCAGCACAGGCTGGGGGTGGCAGACCGAAAGATGCAACAGGAGAGACAATTGGAGACCATGTAATTGTTTCACTTGGTTGGGATGGCAGCATCTGGGCCACCCAATCTCTTCGCGGGAGAGATGGGAGCTAGGGAGCTTCCAAACCTCCATTTGCCTGGATCCCGGGTGGAACAGACAAGCAGTGTGACATGGCAGCAGGACACGGCTGGCAACTGGACACGCCTGGAAGGGTCTGGTGAGAACAACCAGCTGTGGATTGGTGAGGTGGATGCTGTTGCAAGGAAGTAGCTAAGAGGATGGAATGATATAAATGCAGTTTAGTGGCTAGAAAGTTCGTTAATTGTTTTTTTTTTAAGAGTATCAAAGAATGCTTTGAGGGAAGTTTAAGAAAACGTTTTAAGCAGGATTGTGTTAATTTATTTCCTTACCACTTCACCTCTACCTAAATAAAAATTTTAACATTACAAAAATCCATTTAGCAGAAGTGAAACGGAAATGAATACTTCTGCTTTTAAATAATATTCACGTCTCCTGGGTATTTAAGACACTATAATTTTTTCCACTCTTCAGCAGCAGGGAACCTAATTTCACTCAGAGCTTAGAGAAATATACTAACGTACTTCTAAAGCAGAAATCAAAAACATAAGTATTAAATATATTTCCTAATAAAGGAATATAGCAGTTCGATTGATTAAAATGGAAAATATCATGTAAGAGCACCGTGTATCAAAGGATACTGACACGAAGGTCTGAGAAATACACACGCTTTCAATCCAATTTTGTAGTTAACCAGAAGACGTACAGGTATTTAAGGAACTAAAACCAAAACAGTGACCCAGGTATGGTCCTAATTTGAAAAAGAAGCATGGTGGTGCATGGTGGGGGGGGAGTGAGAAGGAAGTCATCCAAATGGGAAAAGGTTGACCTGTCCTTTCCCAGCAAGAATCGTGTCCCCCATCTCCTCCCCCTCATTAGGACTTCCAGCCAGCTCTGGCTTTAGGCCAAATCTCAGGTCCTGGCTTTGCATCCCCCATCCCACAGCAGGAAAAATCCATTATTTATGGTGAGGGCTTGTTAAGGTGTGTGTCTGGGGAGGGGAGTCTAGAAGTAGTGTCTCATTTCTACAGCCCAGTGAACTCAATTCCGCTTCTCCCTTCCTTCTAGCTGCTCGCTCAGAAACCACATCCAGGGGTGCTGAGGCCCAGCCTGTCACCACTTTGCGGGTCACAAACCCCAGCAAAACCGCTGGAAACCAGCAGCACTTACACCGGGAGTTGCTGTTCACCCATCGCAAGTATGGCTTGCAGCTCCAAGCTGCTATTGCTACATAAGCTTTCCAGAAGCTGGACAGAATAACTTCTCTTTGGAAGCTCTGGCTTCTGGGGACCTTTGTTGATGTATCCCCTAAGACTTTTGCAGATTGTCTGGGTATTTTCCCACTGAAATAAATTATGGTTTATTGTTGGGAGAAAGTTTGATACCCTTGCTGGAAGAAATCTATTTTAATGATTCTAAAAAGGTGGCACTTTGTTGCTCAGAAAATTCCATTTGTTTCTTGCTTCTCCAATTCTGTTTACTTTTTAATTCGTATGACTGTGTGCAGGTGACACACAAGCACTGCCCACCCCCATCAACCAACGCCGCACTTTCCCTGCCACTCTTGCTGTTATTTCAACTCCCCGAAATACAGCTGTTACTCTGCAAGCCACAAGTAGAGGTATCCATAAACAGTTCAAAACTGTTTTAGAGTTAACACTAGGGCAAAATGCTGTATACACCTTTTACCATGTATTGATGGGAAGCCACTTTAGTTGGTCGAAACAAAAACATGAGTGAAGCTTGCATGCTGAAGGCCAAAAAATATGTTGTTTTATAGTCATATATTTTCATGAACTATCGTCCAAATTATCCATTCTGCCAGCTTTTGCCAGAGCAAGGTTGCTACTCTTTAAAATGCCACATTTTATACATAAATATTTCAACTTGTTTAGCAATCAATGGTCTGCATTTTGAGGAAGAGATGCATGTAACTCTTTTTCCTCCTTAGCAGTGGAGAAGATGTACCAAATATGTACCTCATGGGGAAGTACTTTTCAAAGTAAGAAACCTAGCATGCTGTTGTGTAAGCTGATCAGACCCTCTGAGCCACCATGCAGTTATTATTTGAAGATGAAATGCTCTCTCCTAAGATATCACCAAAATATCAGGGCATCCACAAAGCCTGTTAAAATAAAAAACAACAACAATGTACTTTCTGCAAGAGAGAGTCTTAGGAACCATGGTATAGGGTAGTGTTGGAAAAAATGTCCATCTGGGTTCAGTTCTAAGTGGGGAAAAAGACATTGGAAACATGGAGGCTGTTTGGAAAGATGGTTTAATGGTGGACAGGATCACATGCCTTGGAGCTCCTGGGTGAAAAGGGAAGAGATGCTGAGAGTCCCTTTGTTTTATGCCCTCTCTGGGCTTTGAACTTCCTGGGGCACAGGAAGAGTATCCTGATTGGTTGCTGTCAGAGGTCATAGCTAGCTTTGTAGGTTGTTTGTGTGCTAAGTTTGGTTGAAACTTGCAATTAAATGGCTCTGCTTGAAGGGGCTAGATCTTTGTTATGTAGAATAGACTGGCCCAGGCCTTAATGGCCCATTAACAAAGGGGGGGGGCTGAGTTTCTGCCTCTTTTTAGGGGGAATATTCCTCCTTTTTAATATTTCCTAAAATATTTCATTTTCTAGGAGAGGGGTGGGTTTTCACTTCCTACAATAGCAGAACAAATATTTTGTTGGTGGTGTAGCAGACAAAACCATTTTCCTTAGGTAATTGTAGGATAAATAGGGTTGGCTGGCTCAAAGTCATCCAACCAACACCTGGGCATAACGGAGGAACTTAATATCCTAGTTTCTAAGCCAACACCTTAACCATTACATCAAAAGGTTCTGCAATACGATTGCCCCAATCATTGAAGTATCACTGATGCATAAATGTATTCAGATTGATCCCTTGTTTCAGGTGAATATATTTTACCTGGTGTTTTCAGTTCCACCCTACCCTGCACATAGATAGATATAATGAGATTGTGTGAGAAAAGCAGCAATGAACAGGGGTCATTCTTTATGCAGATTTGTGTACCATGTATGTGTGTGTGTGAGTGTGTGTATATGCATGCACACTCATGTTAATATAACAATAATATATGCATCTAGTAGGTCCTTCAATTGTACAGTATCTGCCTGTTTCTCTCTAGGAATGCATTTCACCCTCTCCCAAGAGTTCACTTCATATCTAGACTGGCCATATAGGCCAAATAATACCCTTTCTACCAACAAGATCCTCCAAGTGCCAACCCTATAACCTCCACCCTGTAAGAAACCCCCCCCCCCAACAGAGTCTGGGCTTACTTCTGACTGGACGTGCATAGGATTACACGAATTGTAACTTGACCCACATTCCCAGCCCATGAGACACAGCGGGAGTCACCTTTCTTTCCTTTGCTGGCCCCTAGCCAGACTGGGCTTTGATCAAGAGCAGGTTTTTCAAGCCTCATTTGCTGGCCTATTTCGTGAGGTCTAAATAGAAAGGACAGCTTTACGCAGATGTCTGTTCTGCTACTACTCTGTAGAAGGAGAGAGACAAACGCAGCCAAATTCTCATATATATCCCTTCCGCCTTAAGGCAGAGTAACACATTTTTTCTCCTTTATTTTGCTTCAACTTTGTTCAGTCACTGAGCCTAGCATTAGATAAACAAGAGCTAAAATGTAAAGCAATGGTGATGGGGGGGCATTTTTTTTCTTCCCGCCTTCATATACACCCCATTTGGTGTAAATAACAGGTCTCTCTATCCTTCTGCTCTCTTTTTCGCTTCCTTTGATGACCATCAATGGACTTGTTTAGTGCAGGCAGCAGGAACCATCTGCAACTACAGACTTTCATCAGCTCTGCCTGCTTTTGAATGCTATAAGGCAGGGGTCAGCGAACTGTGGCTCTGGAGCCACATGTGGCTCTTTCCTCCCTCTGCTGCGGCTCCGTCACCAGTCGGCGCCACAATTTTGAGAGGAGGTTTTGGGGGTGGGCGGAAGAGAGAAGCACAGTGCCCCAGGAAAAGACTCTTTGGCAAGGGGAGGGTTTTCCAGTTGTCTCCACAATTGATAGGGCTTTCAGTTATGACTGGTAGAGGAAAAAGTACTCCGCGCTAGGAGGAGACTCTGTGGTGGGGGACTTGAACTTCCGGTCAGCTCCAGAATTGAACAGGGGGCTTCCGGTTAGGAACTTTGTGGCTCGTGGTGTTTTCTTTTCTGTGGGAAACGGGTCCAAATGGCTCTTTGAATGTTTAAGTGTGCCGACCCCTGCTATAAGGAGAAAAAAAAAGATGGGGAGCTGTCTTTTTTTTTTTTTTTCTATGGAGATTGTCAATCAACCAGGTTATAGTTGTCCCAAGGTGCTTTTCCACAGACAACTGGACTTTCTTGTTCTCCGAAAACATTTCGCTTCTCATCCAATAATCTTTTTCAGTTTGTGAAGAAAAAGTTCCTTTGGAAAATCACCTTTGGGGTGTCCTTTTATTTGCAAGTTAATTCATCCACTTAGTGGTGGTATCATCTAGAGCAGAGGTGTCAAACTCACATTGTCATGGCGGCATCACATGACGTATCAGAACTTGTTCCCCCTTCGCTACACCGGGCATGGGTGTGGCCAGCATGTGACATTTTAGTATGCTCAGCTTCAGCTTAGATGGACAATGGTTTTCAGTCCCCCCACTTGCCAACGGAGGACTTTTTGAATCATTGTTTTGTGAGAGATAATTACCGTATGTGTTTTTTAAATATGATCTTATTGCCCAATCATTCTTTTTTTAAAATTAAAATTCTTTAATAAGTTTTACAATTATTACCCCCCTTTCCCTCCCTCTTCCCCCATCCCTACCCCTCTTCCCTCCCTCCCTCCCCCCGACCTCCCAGAGCAGAATACAGGGTATAAACATTTAACAACCATACGCTAACATAAGCTAACTTATTTTAACATGTTACTATTCTTGTGCTTTAACTCCCCCTTTATTAAACTAACTTTAAATAAATTGAAGCATTCCTTATGCCTTCATTCATAAGCTAACTGAATTTTTTTAGTCCGGTATTTGTTTTGAATATAGTCAATCCATCTTCTCCAGTCCATCTTGTACTTCTCATCTGAGTGGTCCTTCAGATACGCTGAAATTTTGGCCATCTCTGCTAGGTTTACTACTTTTAACGTCCATTCTTTATCATTCATTCTTTACATCAGACGATTTTGAAAATTATGAATGAGATTTAGACAATATATGAGGCGATTATGCTGAAATCTGGGAATCCTTTATTGAAGCTTCATACAGTACATACACCCACCCACACCCACACCCACACCCACAATTTCTTCTCTTTGTTCTGGTTGCTGTAGCATTTTTCTGCACTGTTCCCGTTCTAAAGTGTTACATTAGTAGACAAACTAAGCCTGACTGAGAATGTTTATTGTTAAAAGGAAAGAACTGTTGTCTGCTTTTATGTAGATTTTCCTGGTTTCATGTACATATTATCTTGTTGTTGGGCTCAGTGAGGGTGGATGCTTGTCACAACCATTTATCTGCGCAGGTTAGGATGAATGAAATCCCCGTATTGTGTCAATCTCCCTTCTCAGAGGCTTGAGCCTTCGATCAAAGCCAGAGCTGCTCCAGGTTCTAGAGCATCGGAACCGGCGCCGCGATGGGACAGAGAGTGGCTTGAAACCATCCCCCCTTGAGCAGGAGCTTCTGCGGTGGCAGCAGAGACGGGAACAGGTGAGGGCCAAGCCACCGGGATGACCTCTCTACTACAGTTCTTGTAGGCAGTGACAGGAAATGCCTTGCAGGTGGACGCTTCAAGGATATCTGATAGGAGTATTCTTTCTTATCTGCAGCATCAACAGCAGGAAGCAACAGGAGATCGCGGTGGGAGCCAACCAGAGTTCGTAAAGGTCCGGGAGAAATTACGAAGGACACAGCAGCAACAGGATCCCTCTCCCCAGCATGCATCTCCTTCCTGGATATCTGTTCCCTTCCCACGCCCTCATCACCCCAACAGGAAGCCCTCCCAGTTCCCAGTCAAGCACCCTCCTGTAACCCCACAGGCTGCGGCTACACACCCTCAGAGTTCCCTCAAGGCCTCTAGTCTTACCTCAGTCCCGTCAAAACATTCCCTTGCCAATAATACATGATTGCCTCCCACACATGCCCCTTCTACCACGAATGCTTCATCAGATGGTTGGTTAAACATGTAACACCAAGCTGCAATGTGTTCATGTTGGGTTGAGGGGCTTATTCAACAACCTTGGTTTAAAAACTTGGTTTAGCACAATGTTTCTCAATCTTGTCAACTTGAAGATGTCCGGACTTCAACTCCCAGAATTCCCCAGCCAGCGAATGCTGGCTGGGGAATTCTGGGAGTTGAAGTCCCGACATCTTCAAGTTGACAAGATTGAGAAACACTGGTTTAGCATCACATGGGAATGCAGTTCCTTCCTCCTGTTCTTCCCGATTTGTGGAGGGAATCTCAGAAGGATGTATACTTTGTCTCCACTCCCAAGTGTAAAAATAAAAAGGAAAAAGATTGGCCAAGTGTGTGAATTCAAATTTTTTTTTTTTTGTGGTCTACGAAAGAATTTAAAAAATCCTATACACACTAAAAAAGACTTCTGGCTTAATGTTGTTTTTATTTACACGGCCGGCCAAATCAAAGTGATATAAGCTATGGAGAAACCCTTCAGCTATTTGACCTTAAAAGATTTGGAGTTATGGGACGGTGAGCAATGTCTACATACAAATGATGATTGTCTCTAGACTGAGGTGAAATAATGAAATAAGACAACCTTAAAAAATGAGAAGGTTTATTTAGATATCCCATACATTCCGTATATTTAAAACAAAGCAATTGATAGGATACAATTCTTCCCTCCATGCCCGCCCATCCCCTCATAAGAAGTCACCCATGCTCCTGATATAAAGACAAGCTTATAAAATCAGCAGATAAAAATGCCCCACATTAGCTGGTTTCAGGAAGGGGGTGGGCCCAAGTATGGAGAGCAGCTTTATCTCTGGAAAGTTGGTAGAAACTTTTCCATCCCTGGCCCTCAATATACCACTTCCTCCCCCTCCCCCCCCCCCATTAACTGACAAGAAGGCACTTACTGTCAAAAACATTCTAACTCTCCCCTTCCCCCCCCCAAAAAAACCCCACACAAAATTCTAGGCTTCTCCTGGGCATTGCGATGCCCTCTGGCTGGGTTAAGACTGCAAATCACAGCATGCCAGCCTATGGGCTGTGACATCTGGAAATTACAGCCCCAACCAAAAGGGAACCAAGTCAGCTGAGATTGGCCTAGGCCAGGGGTGTCCAAACCTGGCAACTTTAAGACTTGTGGACTTCAACTCCCAGAATTCCCCAGCCAGCTCTGCTGGCTGGGGAATTCTGGGAGTTGAAGTCCACAAGTCTTAAAGTTGCCAACTTTGGACACCCCTGGCCTAGGCTCTGGGGGATAAAAGCCTTAGTAATAAAAGCCAAGACTTCACTGACTAATATACTTGACAAAGGGATTATCATCACCCTGTAAGAAGTAGATGAAGGCCAGGAAGGCAGCCAGCAACCCAAACACCAGGAGCTGGAGCCAGAGGGGGAGGTATCGCTTGGTTTCTGCATTGCTCCCCACAGCCTTCTCCGTCGCCTGGGCCTGGCGATCTGGATGTATGGAACGGCGGGGCTGCACCTGCAGCGAAGACAATCCAGATGATTTTCGTTGGAAAACGCTCTGGTAGGAACTGCTGTCTCTGCAAACATAAACCCAAAACAGAAATGTTAAGTGCACATGCCAGCATTTTCTTCAGCTAGAGCTCAAGGCATTTCGAATCTTTCTTGGCCCCGTTAAATCTCCCTGATACAATCTATGTTAAAACTTGGTTCTTAAGATATATGAAGAGATTTCCCACATAACTTTCATTAAGCTCTTGGAGAATCTCTTTACTACAGTCCACATTATGACTTCTTTTTCACTGTAGTATAATTTTCTGGCAGAAGCACTAAGAAATCGCTTATAATAAATAATATAAATACAGAGTCAACCCTAGGTGGCCAATAGTCCTAATTTATGCTTGCTCATATTTAAGTCTGTTGATAAAAATGACAATATTTGCTTGCTTGCTTTTACTGGAAAATACTGTCATCTACAAGAATTGTTATAGGAAGGTATAATGACTAGTATGTGGGAATGACCTTGGGAGGCAGAAGGCAGAGCTGCAGCCTAGACAATGGTCTGATAAATGACATTTGAGCCTGATGGAGGAGAGGGACAAAAGAATCTCAGAAGATTGATGTCAGCCTTTCAGATAGTCCAGACAAGAAGCACACCGGGAGTACCAGCTCTACATTAATTGTAAGAATGTATTAACAGATTTTTCAAGTCTGAAAGTATTCCCTTTCCTTACTTTTTCTCTCCTGAAAAGGAAGAGAGTCCTTTCTGAGATATGTTGCCATCCCTCCTCCTTCAGGCTCAAATTTTATCGAACTACTTCTAGGCTGCAGTTTTTCCTCCTGCCTCTCAAGGTCATTCCCACATACCATTACAGCAGGGCATTCAGCCTCTTCGGGTCCCATCTGAGAGATAGGAATCCATTGCATTCCCATGGGAATCAATTTGCCTACTCACACACACCTGGTACCTACTCCCCTCCACGTAGCTTTAATAATTATTTCTGAATATTCTCTATATTAAGCGAGGAAAGAGTGACGTTTTATTTTTGATTTACAAGAATCCCTTGGGCACCCCACAGTCATTCTTAACAGACAGGAAGGTATAGCTGCGGTCCATTGCTTTGTCCCCAAATGCAGCTCCCCAGGTCAGAGAAAGATCAGCAGGGATAGATAGAGAGCACTCTGGATCATTGGAGGGAGTGTCATTGGAGCATCTTCACTCCTTTTGCCTTCTGGGAAATGGATGTCCTGTGACTGGCCTAGCCCACTGCAGCAATGTGGCACTACAGGTAGTCCTTGACTTACAACAGTTTGTTTAGTGGCTGTTCAAAGTTACAATGGCACTGAAAAAGAAGACATGGCCATTTTTCAGTTGTGACCTTCGTAGCATCCCTGTGATCATGCAACCAAAATTTAGGTGCTTGGCAATGGGTTCATATTTGTGACGGTTGCAGTGATCCCCTTTTGCGACCTTCTCACCAGCAAAGTCAATGGGGAAGCCAGGTTCACTTAACAACAGGGTTACTAACTTATCAACTGCAGTGATTCACTTAGCAACTGTGGAAAGAAATGTCGTAAAATGGAGCAAAACTCAATTAACAAGTGTTTCACTTAACGACAAAATGTTGGGGTTCAACTGTGGTTGTAAATTGGTAACTACCTGTAAGTGGTACTGTGGCAACAAGGGGAAATTTCCTGACAAGTGAGAGCAACCAACCAATGGGAACGGCTTGCCTCCAGAAATCATGGATGCTCCATCACTGGAAGCTTTTAAGAAGAGACTGGACAGCCACTTGTTTCAAATTATATAGGGCAGGGGTGTCCAAACTTGGGAACTTTAAGACTTGTGGACTTCAACTCCCAGAATTCCCCAGCCAGCCATGGGGAATTCTGGGAGTTGAAGTCCACAAGTCTTAAAGTTCCCAAGTTTGGACACCCCTGGTATAGGGCCTCCTGCTTGAGCAGGGGGTTGGACTAGAAGACCTTCAAGGTCCCTTGAACAATGTTATATTGTTATTATCATTACACTGTTACTCCTATTGCTTCTGTAAATAACCTCCTCCTATTTACTCTTTCCATGGCAGTCACTGCTGAGAGCTCCCCTGACACACTCCCAGAGTGCGAAATACTTTTTCAAATGGAGTAAGAAGCCCTTTTGTCCAATAAATGTATTTTTAAAATAAGAGGGTAGTCTTGGATTTACTGAGAATGCATGTTAAGATTTCCCCCCACTGCTTTGGTGGTGATGGGCAACCATTTTAAATTCCAAGTAAATAGAGTCTGCTGTCAGCCGCTTTGACTTTCCCTAAATCCAGGGAATATTTCTCTCTTTGGAGGTGCCTTAATAATGACTAGACAGAGCCAAAAACTTGTTTTCCTAGAATAAAGCCTTTCAGTGATGCTGGCAAATTAGGTTACAGAGAGAAAGAAAATGAGCAAACTGTTTCATACTAAAGACTAGTCAGTAATTGTCAGGGGAAAAATGTCACCCTGAACTAAATGAGGTCTTAGACCGTGGCTTTTCCAAACAGCATTTTCTTTAAGAAGCGAAAATGAAGTCCAATAACAAGTTCTAATTAAAAAACAAGCTTTAATACAAAAATAATAAGATAAAGAAATAAACAAATCTATCTAATTGTTACATTTTGGCAAGAGCAGTTTGTCTACCAGCTTCCTGGCAGACGGACAAAGATCAAAAGGAAAGAAGTCTCTGGAATGTGTGATGTAATAAACATGTTAAGCATGCACAATAAATCATTGTCAGATAAGGCTTATGACCTGCGCAGTAACTCTTTCAGTAACTATTCAGTTCAGTTCTACTAGCAAACATTTAACGCAGTGACAGTAATTTGTTGTTGTATTGAGAAAAATTGAAATATTTGGATGACTATCAAAAGACAAAAACAGACGCTTTGTCTTTTCCCCTTAATTAATACGAAGTAAACCATTGCTGACAAGATACGCTCCATGGAAATGAAATGCAGGGATGCAGTTCATCTCAGTGAGTACTAAGCAGAAGAACCTTATCAACCGTAGGAGCTGCGATTTAAGGCCTCCTAGATTAGATTTTCTATCTGGCATGATATGAAATTTCTCTTATGAAATTTCTCTTATGACCTGATTTCCAGCCTTTCAGATTTTTCACAAAGATTGCAAAAGTTTCTCATTTTGATCATTGCAGCAATGCTGATAATTCTGGTGGTGTTCAAAAACTTTGCTACTATATATGTTGACAACAGCAAGAATCTTAGATGCCCAAGGGTAGAAAGACAGACTCATTCCCACAATGGAAGAATGGATGATTAAAGATGATGGAGATGGCAAAATTGACTGTGTGAATTAAAGAGAATTTATCTGTTGTTTTCATTTGGAAACCCTTTCTGGTTTTTGAATCAAAACTGACAAAATATGAAACTTTAGTTTTAGGTTTTGATGATCAGAATGACTGTTGTTATAGAAATGGCTTCAAACATTTAAAAATGTAAAGCAAAAGTTTGAGGTGGCATACAAGTAATCCTTGACTTACAACAGCTCTTTTAGTGACTGTTCAAAGTTACAGTGGCACTGAAAAAGTGACTTATGACCGTTTTTCACAGTTACGACCGTTGCAGCATCCCCAAGATCATGTGATCAAAATTCAGCTGCTTGGCAACTGATTCATATTTATGACCATTGTCCCAAGGTTATGTGATCAACTTTTGCGACCTTCTGACAAATAAACTGAAAAGGGAAGCCACATAACCAACCAAGTTATTGACTGCAGTGATTCACTTTAGCAACTGAGGCAAGAAAGGTCATAAAATAGGACAAAACTCACTTAACAAATGTCTCACTTAACAACACGAATTTGGAGCTCAATTGTGGTTGTAAGTTGAGGACTACCTGTATTTTTGTTTTGCATTCTACTATACTGACAAAAATTGGAACACACTATTTCTTCTTTTTTTACCTCTTTCTGCCCCTGTCTTGTTAAGGTTCCTCAATTTTTGCTTCTCTTTCTATCTTATAATAAACTTTAATAAGAATCTAAAAAAAACACACATTCTGACGGTGCTCAAAACTCACTCCCTGAGATAGAAGGCTTACCTTAGTATAATAGCCTTCCTTGGACTGGTTCCATCAAAATGTGCTGGAACTGCAACTTCCAACACTGACAGCCGGCAGCTATTCTGAGAATGGCAGCCCTGATATATCAAGATGGAACCAAATTGGGGAAAACTGCCTCAGCTGATGGGAGCTTTAGCATCAACCTTTCTTTAGAACCAGAAATATTTGGCAACACTGAGAAGATTCCCCATTATAGATAAGGCTCCGCAGCATTTCCAATTCAAAGTCTACCAATTATTTTGGTGCACAGGGGCATGAGGGCACAGAACCTCTTCAGGCAACTCTTTGAGGTAGCTCTATCTGGACTTAGTATCACCTGACTACCCTCAAGGTCATCAAATCTGCATTTGTCAAAGAACCACAGAAAGGCATCTACCCACATGTTGTGGCCTGCCAGCTGCCAGCAGAGCTGGTGGCAGACTTGGACAATAAGGAGGTTGGGGAGGAACCTGGGCCAGTCCTGGAGTCTGGGGAAGGCTCTGATGGGTGCTCTAGTTGGAAGCAAAGATAGAGCCAGGGCCTTATGACATTTCCCAACTGCCTTCGGAGTCAGAGATAAGTGGGGAAGAAGAACAGCCGGGGCCTGTTACAGATGCGCTTATGCGCAGAACTGTCTGGAGAGGAGAATAATTGAGGTACCATGAGCCGACACAGAAAGAAAGGCACACCTGAGTGGCCCCTCCTTGGCTGGAAAATAAATACAAGCTAAAGGGGAGTGGTGTTGTGGGAAACAACCGTTCGATTTAGGAAGCTTTGCTTATTGTGATTCGTGCCTCAGAGTCTGTTTGAGAGAGTTTGATTTACAGCTTTGTGGCAGGAAGCTCCAGCCTTGGCAATTATCCAAGAACCGATAAGAGTCTGTACTTCATTTAACCCTTGGAAGGATTATTGCCTTGACTTTTCTGTGTGGGAATGCCATGAATTCACAGACGTTAAATAAAAAGGGTTTTGGGGGGGGGGCAAGGGGTTCTGTTTCTTGGTTCTGCTAGGGCTGGGTCAGGACATCACAAACCAAACAACCCATTCCACGAGACATTCTTGGGAATATATTTTTTTTTTACTGATGCCTCTGCATCACTGACCCTACTTACCTCTCAGCTGACACACCCTTCTCACTGGAAGAGTATGGATATGGCTCTGCAATCTGAAAGAAAATATGGATAGCAGTGAGTATTCAGGCAGCCCTTCACTTACAACTATTTGTTTAGCAACCATGTGAAATTACAACAGTACTGAAAAAAGTGACTTATGACCGGTCCTCTCACTTATGACCATTGCAGCATCCTCCCTGGGCACAAAATTTGGCTGCTTGGCAACCCGCATGTATTAGCAACAGTTGCGGCATCCTGGGGTCATGTGATCGTCCTGTGTGACCTTCCCAGCTGGCTTCTGATTAGCAAAACCAATGGGAGAAACTGGATTTGCTTAATGATCACATGATTCACTTAGCTGCAGTAATTTGCTTAACAACTGTAGCAAAACCATTTGTAAAACTGGGTGCGACCGCTTAAGAACTGCCTTGCTTAGCAATGGAGAGGCTGGTCCCAACTGTGGTCGTAAGTCGAAATGATCTATGCAGAATTGTAAGGAGGAATCGTTCCTTGATTGTTTTGGATGTTAATCCCACCTGGATAGCTTTCTTGTTCTGTCGAGGGATGAGTACCTTGGGGAGAGTTTGGCCAGCACAGAGCTTTCCCAGAGACAGAGCAGGATTAAAACACTATGCAGCCTAAGGTGGAGGGGGAAGAGGCTCAAGGTAGCCACTCCCTAGAATCTCTCAAGCTATATCTGGTAGGTTAGAAGCTTATAGCTTTAGTTTGGCAAGATTCTCTCTATTATGCATGAGCAAGAAACAGATTAGATTCAACTAATGTCAAGCGCCAGGTAAATCAGGAGATTCAGGAAGAATCTACAAGAATCTGACCAATTAGCAGTCAAGGGAAATAAACGGGAGATAAGAAAGGCATTCAAGGTGGGCTGGACTTAGATCTACTCCTGACTTATGATACATTTGACCCCCCCCTCAGGCTCAGCCTGATCATCTCCTACAACTAGAGTGCTCTCTGTTGTCTTTAGGCTTGACAGCATGTGAGGAACAACTTACTGGTTGGCGGGCGCTCACTGCCCCTGGAGGTGTAGTATGGCTTAATAAAGACAAGTAACTTCGATAGGAAGATCTGGAGGGCTCAGTAGTGTCCACATCCGTATCTGTCATAAAATAGACAGGTTTATCAAAAATTCTGATGATAGATCTTGTTATATATCAATATAAAAACAATAATAAAGGCTGGCAAGATCAGATTTCTCTGATTGGGTGCTCTCTGGGTGGGTGTTTTTTTTTTTGTTCCCAGATTTCTCAATAATTATTAGTTTGACCAAACATCATGGTTCTAATCTTACAGGATGTGTGAATTTTCAAAACCCATTTTGCACTTTCATCTTTCTTCCTACCTTCTGATGCATATGAAGAATTTTCTTCATGTTGGGGCAAACTGTAATTATAACTCAGATACGACTTGGTGGGACTGGGATCTAGGAAATCACAGGGAAAAACATTACTTGAAGCAAAAGCTCTTCCTCTTTATGGAACATATGTGTGTGTACATGTATTTATAGTAAAAAGCAAGTTAAGCTATTTAAGCTGAGAACATGTTGCAAAGGGACAAACAGTATCTGCAAATGGTTTTGGATCTGTTTGGCATTCTGTTGCATATGACATAACACAATTATAGGTAATCCGAATTTCACAACATAACTGGGATCAAGCAATGCAGTTGTAAAACATAGCATCGTATGACCATGCCGCTTAGGAAAGAAATCCCAGAACTTCTCATTGCCATTGTTAAGGGAAACACTATGGACAAGTGATTCCCTTAAGAAGGGAATCAACAAGGACATCATGTGGCTACTATTTGCTACCCCCTGCTGGCTTCTCCATTGGTTTTGCTTGCAGGAAGCAGGCAAAGAAGATCACAAACGGTGATCATTAGTCCAAAGACCAGACATAACCACCATTTGTTCAGCACCATCCTAAGTTCGAATGGTCACTGAACAAGTGGTCATTAAGCAATGGCCTGTCCTTGCAGATTTCATTCCTAATAAGGCACCTGGTGCTGGTAAAGTCCTGCCAGAAATAATCAAAAAGAACGCCAGTTGGTGGGCTCCACTTTTAGCATCTCTGTTTACATTTATAGATAAAACAGGCCCTATGCCAAGAGATTGGGGAGTAGCAATTATCATACCAATTTATAAAAAAGGCAATAGAAATGACCCAGGCAATTATAGACCCATTAGTCTTCTGAGCGTTATTAGTAAATTGTATGTCAAACATCTAAACTATAAACTTCAGGATTGGCTAATTTCAGGAGGGATAATCAAAGACGAGCAAGCCGGGTTTAGAGAAGGAAGATCTACGGTGGATCATATCTTGGTACTCCACCATTTAGTACAAAAATACACATATTAAAAAAAATCCGCTCTTTTTGTGGCTTTCCTTGATTTTAAGCAGGCCTTTGATTCAATATCTCACCCTCTGGGAGAAATTAAAACGCACCACTATCGATAAACGCCTCCTCTTCCTCATACAAAAATTGTATGCCAATTCCACCTTGAAAGTGAGGTGCAATCCCCAAGGAAGTTTAACCGGCCCAGTAAGGGCACAAAAAGGGGGCAGCAGGGTTGCATCCTGTCTCCCTCCCTCTTTAACTTCTATATTAATCCCCTGATTGATCTCTTACAGAACCCTGATTTCCATCCTCCTAACATAGCACAACGCAAAGTTCCAATTCTCTTATATGATTATGATGCCGCTATTATTTCACAAGCCCCTGTAGGACTGAAGAGAGCAATTAGGGCAACACTCGGCTATTGCAGGCAAAACAAGCTGGTCCTTAACTTTGATAAATCAAAAATTTTAGCTTTGCTAAAAGACCTAGCCAATATTCCTGGAATATAGAAGGACATAGTTTGGAACAGATTAGAACATTTAGATACCTTGGGGTGGTTTTCCACTCCCAAGGGACATGGAAGGCACACCTGGATCACACATTGCAAGCAGCCAATAGATCCTCAAACGCAATTAAACATTTCTTTTACACAGGTGGAGGGCAGTTAGTGTTTGTTGCCTTAAAACTTTTTGAGGCCAAAACATTGGTGCAAATTCTATATGGGGCACAAACAGGAATCCTTGCAAAGAAAGACTGCCTAGAAACCATACAAACCAAATTCCTGCAAGCAATCTTAGCTGCACCCAAAAGAACTCCAAATGCCCAGTTAAGAATTGTGACAGGCATGCCTCAAATTCAGGTAAGAGCTTGGAAGATGATGATCATTCATTGGCTTAAAATGCATTTCTTTCCAGAGGGACTGTCCCCCACTACTGTTGACTGACAACTTCCCCTCCCCCTGGAAACAGGCAATTGATCACAAGCTGGGCTCTTATGGGCTCTCACCGGTATTCTTAATGTCCCTAGGCTTTGATCAAGCAAAGCAAGTAGTAATTAATAGAATGAAGGACATGGAGTTCCAAGAAAAACTAAATAGGTTGCCTCTCCACAGTAGGGACAGAATCAAACAGGATGTATGGGAATTGGCAAGATATCTAAATGGCCTGATCTTCCCAAAACAAAGAATAGCTTTCTTCAGAGCCAGATTTAACATTCTTCCTTCAGTACTCCTCCAGGGCAGGTATAAGAGAACACCTATAGCAGAACGGGTTTGTATATGTGGTAAAGGAGAAGTGGAAGATATCCCACATGTTCGATTACACTGCGAGCTATACAGAGTTTGTAGGTCTGCGCATATTTTCCCCTTATTAGAGAGATTGCCAGGGAGGGCAGACAATTTTTATGTAGGCTTTCTCCTCCAGGACACAAACCCGGCTACCATGTATGCAGTGGCAAAGTTCTGTGTTGCTGCAATGTCCACAAGAAAAAAATAGGTTACAGAAGTATAGTTGTCATCCTGTACCAATTATTTGGACATATCTCTAACAATTTCTGGACCATTGTATTTACTCCCATACTTATTGGCTTTGCACCCAGGTAAACCAGGGAGTGGCCCGAGCAATTTGAGAACATGTATGTTATTATCCACTTTTAATGTCAATACCTTTTAATTATATTTTAATGCTCAGTACTTTTTAACATATTGTAAAAAGTAATGTGTATTGCTGGTCTTTGACCGTAATAAAGATTTATACTTATACATTCCTTATGTATTCCATAAGAATACAACATTCCAGAAATTCTGACGTTTTAAAAAAAATGATAACTTTCATCATAATTACCAAAGCAACATTATAAACATATCAATGAGTAGTGAATGACAGACTCAGAACAGAATTCCTGCTAAAATACTGTAAACCTCTACATCTAGCCAATCTATGGATTGTGGAGAAATTTGTATTTCTGTCTATATTAGCTTGTATGAATTACATTAGGTTATAGTAAGTAAAGACAGACAAATCAAATGACTAATTCCAAACTAATAAGAGAAAGTGGAAGACCTTTAGTGTTCTTTAATTTTTGTACATCTGAGTACAAATCTCCCCCCAAAAAATGCTTATAAAATTCCAAAGGATATAAAACATTGAAAGAGTAATTTGCAAAAAATGTAAATATTAATGGCAGTATATACAAAAATGTGAATGAATGTTCAGGTGTTATGAAAATAACACTGAATTAAGTATATGTTTTATAGATTTTTTTTAATCACAATTTGTCATGAAAATAGGGTGGAAACGACATTTGACAGAAAAAAGGCAAACATCAAAGGAAGCAAAAGGCATCTATCCTTATGTTCTTAAAATATACCTGTTTGTGATGTAGAGTATGAATTTTGGCAGTGTCAGCGACAACAAAGTTAACCTTGACGTCAAAATGTTCTAAAAGCTCAAAAATCAACCTTATGGGACAAATACAGCATTGATTTCACATAGTCTCTGATTTTAAAATAAAATCCGATCAACTTATTTGTAATTTTAGGTTTAATTGAGCCAGATTTATATAGAAATCCTTGTTTTAGGGGTTGAGTTCCAAATATGAACAAGACTGAACATATTACCGTATTTTTGGAGTATAAAATACACCTTTTTCCCTCAAAAAAGAGGCTGAAAATCTGGATGCGTCTTATACACTGAATACAGCATTTTTGCCTCCCGAAACCCCGCCCCTTCACCAAAATGGATAGCCTTTAGGAGGCTTTCCTAAAGAGTGCTCCTGGAGGCTGGGGAGGACCATTTTTTGCTCAATTCCCCCCCCCCCAGCCCCCAAGAGCACTTTATAAACCTCCTAAAGGCTATGCATGCCCTTTTTTGACAAAAAACGGGCCCGTTTTCGCAAAAAACGGACTGTTTTCAGGAGGTCTGCAGAGTGCAAAAACTTTTTTTTTAATTTGCCTCTTCAAAACCTTGGTGCGTCTTATACTTCAGTGTGTCGTATACTCCGAAAAACACAGTATCTACGTCATTTGTTTGATGAGAGAATACTTATATTTCTCTTGCTATAAAAAATATAGCAATATTTTCAATATTCTCTTTCTATGTCCATGGCCTATAATCCATCTTTCTTCAGTCAAAGACTCTCCTCTCACACCTACCTTCATCTTTGTACTCAGAATAGTATTCCTGTCTTGTTGGGGCATATTCTTTGAAGTAAGTTCTTGTGGAGCCAAGAGCTGCAGGGTAGAATGAATGAGAAGGTATTTAAATTTGATCCAGCCTCAAGAGGAGTCAGTACCTCGGTCACCTTGTCTAGGCTGGGAAACTAAAAAAGGTTGGGCCTATTTAGTATTACTAAAACATACCTGTAGACTAGACTGAAAAGTTGCAAAACACTCTCCAAGGAAAACAATGCCAAACTATTTCCCTACCGTTGTCATGAAGACGGCATGGATGTACCCACATAGTCACCCAAATGTTGATCTCAAATCAATGGAGATTTCTACTTTTTAATTTAACTTGGATTGTCCAGTTCCTTCGAGCACGAAGAACAGACATGCCATTGCCCAGCTAACTTCCATCTCTTTGTTTGTTTGTTTCTTGGATTGCTCATCCTTCTGATGTCTTTTGATTCTTAGTCCATGTCTGTCTTTTACTCCTGTCTTAGCAATTCACTTCACCCACCTTCTCGTCCATAGCTGAAGTCTTCCCTTTTTCGTGGACTCACAAAGGTCTCTTTTATGTAGCTTTGGCTGGTGGCTGGCTCTGTGTGGGTGAGAAAAGAGGTAAGTAACTGGCAGGGAGACCTTTCTCCACTTGGGTCAGTTTCTTCTTACCTGTATGGGTCACAGATCCTCCAGGTGAAGGATATCGAGTACGCTCAGTCTCATATTCATATATTTTCTTTTCATAAATTTTTCGGGTTGATCCTGGGAAACAGAAACCAGGCTGGGGTTATATCTAAGCGGAGAACAATGTACAACCCTTCAGCCTCCTCCCTTTGTTCCTTCTACTCTTCTATTAATACTTCCATATATCTTTATTGATTTTGCTTCGAAGTCTTGCCAACTCCCAAAGGCCAGTTCATTGATTAACCTGTCCTAAATATTTTTCATAGAGGACGTTAATCTGTTGGGAAAACACGCCCAAAGTTACATTTGTCCAAGATAAATGTGGGTTGGATATTTCACAAGAAAGCAATTCCTGATTAGGTGCAGCACTCCCCTTAAGCATTTTAAGAGTCTTTTGACTTTTCTTCTTCTTAAGACTCAGTGAATGTATCCACATTTGTTATTTATGCATCTTTCTCCCTCGCGTTTGAGAGTAGAGAGGCAGAATTTTATCCCCATATGCTCCACCACTTCAGGCAATTTACTGTGAAATTAGTGAAAAACTGGAGCGGGGCAAGAGGGAGGGGGCAAATAGAATCTTCTCTTATACGGTGGTCTCTTCTGCTGTAAAAGCCAGAGGCACAATTTTTATGAACCAAGAACTTGGTTTTCAGTTCTGTGCTGAAGGGAGGGCCTGGCTATGCTCCAAAAGGGTAAGAATCCAGAGGAAAATAAGTGATTAGAGGAAAATGAACTTGATGTAATGTTAATTAAAATAGCTAAAATTAATTAAGGACAACCTTACATCTAATCTTCAATATTTTAGTAAATTTCCCACCCAGGTCATTAAAAATTACATTTTGGAAAAGGGGGCTTGCACATAAAGTTTGGGGATAAGAAATCACCTTTGTTGTAAAACTTTATCTTTTTTGCTTATTTTGCTTCCTCTCTTAACTTGCTACTTTCCCACTTCCAAATTCCAAAGCATGTTTACAGGCAGTCCTCATCTTATAACGAATCACTTATTGACAATTTGAAGTTACGAAGCATCCTGAAAAAGGGAGTTATGACCCAGATGCAAAGTTCTGACATTTGAGGCCATTCACAATTACGGCTGTTTGTAAGTAAGTACTCTGTGGCCATATGACTGCAACTTATGAAGTTTATGCCAGAACCTGGCCTTTACTTGCTCCCAACTAAACACACCCCATAGCAAACAATGGGTTCATTTAATCACCCCCACACCAAAAAGGTAATAAAATCAGGCATGGTCATGCGGTAACGCACTTTGCAACCATCATAACTTAGAGCCAAAATCGCGAATTCAATTAACATAATAAGTCAAGGACTACCTGAACTTATTTTTTCTGCTCTGAGTAAACACATTGTCACAACACATACCAACAACTGGCCCGTGGGGGATGCTGTATTCTTTCAATAGTGCAATAAGTTCCTTGTCTGTCATGCCTTTGTATTCATCCATGGTGCCACCTAGAAAATGTAGAATGAGGATGGGGGTGAGTTGCAGCCAATATCCCCAAATAACAATTAATTGTACAATTGGGAAAAAACTACTTTTAAAACTAAATGAAGATCTCTCACACATGATCATACCAACCACTAAAATACTTTATCTTGAAAACAAAAGTAGCTTCAGTACCAACATTGCTACAGGTTCTCTGCAGAGAATGATTTCAGTAGAAGAATGTGTGGTTTTTTTCCCTTTTTGTGTGATGGGGATAAAATGTAATCAAGCTGTTCCTAAACGAGTTACATATGAAAGGAAGAAATGAGATGGGGAAGCAAAACCCAACATAAATAAAGTCAATATTTGGAAGTGAATATATTGCTCAGAATAGGAAAGGACCAAGGATAATGTGGTTTGTTATAACAACAGGGGCTGAGCAATAACAATAAAGGCAATGTTGCCTCAACAAGAACTAATGTTCTCAACCCCTAACAGTACTACAAACTGGCCATGTCTGTGAATAGTTGGGCAATGTTGGATTAAGCCAGGCAAGGCAGTGGTGGGTGGATCTAATTCAGTGCTAGGCAGTTTACTAACACAGCATTGCTAAAGCCTCTAGGAGGGGCACATAGTTTCCCAAAGCACATTTGCCGAGTGTGGGAAAAGAGGATTATGTGCTTCCTACTCCTCTTGATGAAAAAATAAAATCAAAGAAACCCATTTGGTGACTCCCTCTGAATCAAGATAAAGATGTTATTCCATTACATGTAACTTATAATGAATGTACCTTTAGGATTACTGTCACTGTCAGCAACAAATATTTTATCAGGTGTATTTATTTTAGTCAGGTTTTATTTAATGCCATAGTCTCCATTTTTGTGTATCATTTCCTTCTACACTTACGTGTGCAGATTTATTTTATTCATTTGAATTTATTATCGCTCCCCAACTCCAATTCCTGCAAACTTTGGCTAATTCTTAATGCAGCTAATAATATTCAATCTAGTACATAAAACACATAGGCCTTCATAAAAGCCACAAGCTTTTTGCATTTTTGCAAGATTATAATTTTGACAAAAGAACTGGGGGAAGGGTGTCAGACAAAAGTATTGTAAGCCACTCCTTAAGGTTTTTTTTGCCTGAGCATGAATACAGAAAGATTTCTTTTCAGCCCCAAAGAGGCCATTTAAACAAGTTCCCTTCAAAATATTCAGAGCTTGTTAAATCAGAATAAGCCCCAAATGGAATTCATGCATTCTAGATATGTATTACAAGAGATTGTGTCTGATTAGAATCCACATGTTGTAGAAGTTATGCATTGTTTTTATGATGGTATGTCAAACAGCCATAAATTAGATTGACATATTAAATCACTTCTTATTCTGGACCTTTGTCCAATTCAATTTCTCCTAAAATCCAATATAACTGGGGGGAAAGCAAGACAAAAAGCAAAACTTCAAGTAATTATTGTACTTATTAGATTTGTCTGAAATTCTGTTTTCAAAATTCAGATTTTACCTCTATGAAGAAGATAAAATGTTTTTATTTAAGTGGAAAAACATTCAGAGCTGGGGCTTGAATCAGTATCAGACATAGTTTGCAAATTTGTTTTGTCTCAAATGCCTGGGTGTGCCTTGGCTTTCCCTTGAATTCCACCCCCACCCCCCAAATCAAAAGGCAGATGGAATACTGTAACTCTTTTTTCGCCTAACAATTTGGGATTGATAGGGCTTTGGAACACATTTATTCCATAACAATGAAACATATTATAACCGTTGCATGCTTCCTATGTCTAAGATTAAGTAACATTTTAAAAAACAATTTAGGCAAGCAAATGATCACAGAGAAACATTGTGCTAATTAGGAATTTCAGTGTATAATAACCAACAATAGAAGTCCTGTGTTCCTTTTTAATTTGGGAACAGTTAAATAGGGACCAGGGAGTGATAACCAAGAGAGTCAGTTTGGTCTAGTGGTTATAACACCAGTCTAGAAATCCAGCTGGATGACTTTGGGCCAGTTAGTCTCTTTCAGCGGAACATCTCACAAGGTTGTTGTTGTGGAGAAAAGAGCATTAGATATGATCACTGCTTTGAGTTATTTATAACACAGAGGGAGACTTTACCAATCAGCAGCATGCCTGCCTGAATTAAGCTGCACAAAAACAAACCCTTGATTATGCTATCTTTCCAACTACAAATGTGTGAACTGAAGTCTAGATTGCGTTGAATGGAAGAAGCAGATTCACGCGGGAAAAGAAGGAAAGTCAGCCTGCGGGTAACTGAGCTCCGGAGTAAGTTTAGCAGCGGGAAGAAAGTAACCCCGCCCAAAGCATACTTCAGGGTCAGCTAAGGAACCCGAGAACCTATCCCATCAGCCACTACCTGCAGTCCTTTTGCAAGGGAAGCAGTTTGGTCGAGCTCCAGACCCTCCAACATCCCCCCCCCCCCAATCCTCTGACGGGACAGCAAATGCCGAAGCCGCGAGGATCAGAGGGACGGGCGGAAGAGCCCAACCCTGACAGCTGCCAACTTTCAAAAGCCCGGGGCGCTTCGGGCTCGCCTCTGCCTTGCCGACGGAGGGCCAGAGCGGCGGGAGACGCGTCTAAAAGGGCCAAACGGAGGAGGCAGAAGGGATCACCCTGTCGCTCGGTCCCTAATCCCCCTTCAAACCCTTCATCGGGAACCGCGCCCTCTACCAAACGAGAGACGTGCAGTCCCGGATCCTACGGCCCAAATTCCTTTTGTAACACGCGGATCAGACGGTGCTCTCTACTCCCCAACAAGATGCATCAAGTTGGCGAAGGGAGGGGAAAAAACCCAGCGACGGAGCCCTTTCTCCAGTCCAGCTTCAGGGGGGAAACGAAGCGGGCTTTGCTACCGAAAAGAAAGCATTAGAGAGGGCCGGGTGGGGGCGGGCAGAAGGCTGCGAGGGAAAGGAGCAGGCAAGCGTGAAGAAGGCAGGGTGGTGGCGCAGAGGGCAGATGGGGCTCGTTCCTACCTGCTATTCCGGGCGCACTGGGCTGGGCGCCGTAAGGGAAGTGAGTCAGGCTGCGAGGAGGGAGGGAGGGCCCGACAGGCTCTGGATCGCAGCGCCGCGCACACCCTCCTCCTCCTCCGTAGCTGCCGGGCGGGTTCGGGGCGTGTTTCCTTTTCTTGCTGGCTCTCGTTACCGGCCTTTCAGATCTTTTCACTTCTTGGCACTGGTGGTAGTGCAAATTAACGTCGCGCGTTTGCCGCCTTCCAGGCTCAGGAAACAGAGGAAGCAGCAGACGTTATAGGCGAGGCGGAATCCCTCGGATGTAATGACGGTAATAATAATTAACACCGCCAGAGATCAAGCTCTGCCTACTTTGGGAAGGACTCCATAAGTCGATAAAAATGCCAAACCCAGTGTAAACATCTGGCCAACCATAATAGAAATAGAATGTCTGCGGCAAAAGAAAAGACAGCACCGATTGTAATAGAATATTCTTTTATTGGCCAAGTGCGATTGGACACACACATATTTTGTCTCCGGTGCATAAGTTCTCAGCGTACATACAAGCAACAAAGCAATACCGGTAATCATAAAATACCAATAGGAGAAGGTAATACGAAAGATAAGGTATAGTATACAGCCCTGCTACATGGGTAAATATCCTTAGGCACAAGACAGTGCTGTGGGAATTAGGTGTTTAGTAGAGGGCATGAGGGGAAAAAACTGTCTTTGTGTCTAGTTGTTTTGGCATGCAAATTCCTGCAGTGGCGCTCTGAGGGGAGGAGTTGAAACAGTTTATGTCCAGGATGCAAGGGGTCGGGATATATTTTTCAGCCCTCTTTCTGGCTCACGCAGTATACAGGTCCTCAATGGAAGGCAGATTGATAGCAATTGTTTCTCCTGCAGTTCTAATGATCTTAGTTGAAGTCTGGGTTTGTCTTGATTGGTTGCAGGGCCAAACCAGACAGTTATGGAGGTGCAGATGACAGACTCAATAATTCCTCTGTAGAACAGAATCAGCAGCTCTTTGGGCAGTCTGAGCTTTCTGAGTTGGCACAGGAAGAACATTCTTTGTTGTGCTTTTTTGAGATGGTTCTAATATATGTCCATTTCAATAGACAATAACAGATGCTTTGGGTGCAATTTTAATAGATCTGGAGCAGCAGTTGTATACAATCAGCATTGACAAAATTATCAACAGAATTGACAAAATGCAACGTTATTTGGAACACCTTACATCCTGCTACAGTACTTTTGTGTTATTAAACAACAACATATCCCAGGTCCTTGGGAAGGACTCAAAAGGTGGACAAAAGTGCCAAATCCAGTCTTAACATCTGACTGTTAAGACCAAAGTCTTAACATTGGTGCGACCAATCATAAGAATATACTGTATTTTTTGGACTATAAGATACTCCGGAGTACACCGGAGTATAAGGCGCACCAAGATTTTGGAGAGGTGAATTTTTAAAAAAGGTTTTTGCCCTCCCTGGCCCCCAGGAGCGCTCTGCAGGCCTCCCAAACCCTCTGCACGCCCCATTTTTTGTGGAAAAGGGCCATGCAGAGAGTTTGAGAGGCCTGCAAAGTGCTCCTGGGGGCCAGGGAGGGCAAAACCGAGCAAAAAACAGCCAGTTTTTTTGCAAAAATGGGCCCGTTTTTTGCAAAAAAACGGCATGCAGAGAGTTGGGAAGGCCTGCAGAGTGGTCCTGGGGGCTTGGGAGGGCAAAACCAGCCCTGTTTTTGTGAAAAATGGGCCTATTTTTTGCTCAGTTTTGCCTTCCCCAGCCCCCAGGAGCACTTTGCAGGCCTCTCAAACCCTCTGTGCATCGTTTTTTGCGAAAAACTGGATGCACGGGGCGGGGTTTCGGGAGATTAAAAATGCTGTATTCAGTGTGTAAGACACAGATTTTCACCCTCTTTTGGGGGGGAAATAGGTGCGTAACTGACCTGAAATAATGCAGCTAAATCATACAGACTGATTAAAAGGCATGATTGAGGCATTTATTTATTTTTCTGTGGTTTTTATTGCTTGTGTTTTTATTATTGTTGTTAGGCACCTAGAGTTACAGATAGACCTTACAATCAAATGTTCAGCAACCGTTCAAAGTTACAATACTGATAAGGAAGCCTTACAACTGGTTCTTGTGTTTACAACCATCGCAGCATCCCACCCCAGTCAAGTGAACAAAATTCAGGTGCTTCACAATTGGCAAATAAGTTCAAATCTTAATGAGAATAATCTACTTGATGACAATAAGCTTCATTCGCTTCAGCAAGATTAATTTATTAATAAATGTATTTAAATTTGCATGATTTTATTTTGTTTTGACCTATCTAGTTTATAATGCATTTTCCCAACCCTTATACGTGATAAGCCAGAAGAGGATAAATTGGAGGGAATAGAGCAAGTGAAATGTGTAATATGTAAAATCTTGAGCTAAAATAAAATTTATAATATAATTAAATTAGCAGGAGGTTTTTCTCATTGGTTTTGGGTGTAACTGAAATATTTCAGCTGCTCTTTGCTTGCATTAGGTTAATAAATAAGCAACTTGCCTAGCAAACATTTATTTAATCACACATTACGCCTAATCAGTTCAATGAATCTTTCCCAACTCAATATGTTGGGAATGTATCTCCCAGAATGTCCAGACAGCATGGGGAAAGTTTATATTACTTTCTAAAGAAAAGTAAATGCTGATAAGAGTTACCAGATGACTTGGGAAAACAAGAAAGCCCTGTTTGCCCAACTCACGGCCCTCAATCTGCATCAGGAAGTTTTAAGTATCTGAGCGTAACAACACTCTGTAAGGCCACGCGATGGCAGCAAAGACACAAAGAACGTTTAGTTCCTTGCTGTCATTTGATGATCGTCCAGAATTTTAAGGACCAGATACAGTAAGTAGGCAGCCCTAAACCTTTCTCCTCTCCTGGCCTTCTTCCGCCGGCACCGGCTATGAATTCAGCCAGATATTGCGAATGGAGCTTTGACACTATAGTATTAGTTGCATCCTCCATGAGCCGAGTCTGGTCTCAAAATGGGGCCTTCCGATTTTACGCCAGGGGAAAGGAGAAGCCGCATCCCCTCCGGAAGCTTTCGGCAGACAAAGGGAGGGCGAATTGTATGAAAACCTTCCACTGGGCAGAAAAGACTACATCTCCCATCAGACTCTGGGGAAAGACGCCCTTCGCATCTCCTTCGCCCCGCCCACTGGCCAGGAGATTCTTGTCCAGGACTTGCTCGAACATGCAGCTTTCAGTTTCTCTAGAGAGCCAGCCAGGCAGTGAGCCGGCAGTTCAAGCGTTGCTGCTTCCGAGTCTGGAGAATCACGGTGAAGGTGAGATACATAACGCGTCTCTCCTGTCCATTTCCAGCATGTGAGCCGGGGAGATGTTTTGTCTTATTCAGGAGAGGAGAAAAAGATGTTTCCCCCTTTTCCTTTTGCCCCCTTCCGTGGGTTTGAAAAGCGAAGGACCAAAATACGGCAGTGGGACTGACCGGCGCTGTCTCAAGCCACCGGTCACCTTTCCCCCTATTATTGCAGGAGGAGAGCCAGGTCGTCTTGGGGGGGTAAAAATCAGGAGTAGCCACGCTAACAACCCAACACAAAGCATCCACTTTGGCGAACTGGAGCTCACTTCATCGGATGCAGAGAGTGCGAGGGTGATGTGGGATTTAAATTGAAGGGGGGGGGGGGAGATAGGTGGTTATGTAGGTAGGTTCAGGATATATGCGAGAGAGGCTGCAAATGTCTTACCCGTTAACAAGTATGATGTGTTTCAAACTCGTTGTATTTGTTGAGACCTGAGGTTGCCTGGGTTGATTTGAGTTCAGCCATTTCTCACTTGATGGTGCTGTCAAAGTCCCTCTTGTGTAAACTAGCCACTACTATGAGGTTTGCTAGGAAGGATCCAGGAAAGCTGAAATGCTCTGATATAACACTCTTCTGGTTTTGAGTCCTGATGTCAAATATGTGTACATTAATTCTTTTGCACAAAGTTTACCCTGTTTGGCCTACTTAAGAACCCAGAGGGTCATTGCTGGCAGATATCACATTGAAGGAATTCACATTACTTCCCCTGATTGGGAGAGTAACAGGAAAAAGCCTTTATGGGTTGAAAACACTTTTCTGGACCAGTCCTGCAAGCTGATGTTATGACTATAGTATTTTATTTGTAAGAGTACAATATGAACTTGAGGACTTCTCACTTATTGTTTGCCTCACCATTTAGAATCCAGATTTATCTTGTTTTGAACAAGATTTATTTATTTATTGTCTGCCTTTCTATTCAAAGGAGTGCTCATAATTTCCCTTTGAGTCACTGAAAGTTGACAATGGCATATTATAAGCTGTTGATTGTGAAATTTACATTGGTCAACCTAAATGACCAGTCTTCTAGCTGTGAGAACAATTTATCAGTGGAACAGCTCACCTCTGAAAGTTGTGAGTGCTCCAAAACTGTTTTCAAGAATAGACAGAAACAAAAACAGACTGGGCAGCCATTTGCCCAGAATGATACAGGATCTTCCAGCCCTATTATTCCATTTCTGTATACTAAATTATGATATATTAATAGAATTCTGGTAATATGAGAGAGGAAGAGAATTTATTTTTCTGTACTGTAATTTTATAAATTTCTTGTTTCCTGGGCTTTATCCACTCCACTTATTTTTAACCCCAGCATTTTTGTTATTTACTAGATAGAATCATAACCTAACATTTTTCTTTGCATCTGCTCATCCTATAATACCCGTAAAGGGGAATATTTGGACTCTGAGCTGCATCCTGCATCTTCAAGACAGGAAAAGACAACTTACAACCAGGCCTGCAAATTATTACAACCTCTTTTTCATGCCCTTAGAAGCCTCTTTGATTACAACTGGTGTCATAATATTTGTGTTACAAAAAGCATACAAAAACTGAAAGTTCCCACCGAACTTTCAAAATCTCACCTCAGCTTTAGGAAACACAAAGTAGAGCAATGCCATTTTGGTACATTTTCCTTTTGTAATGATTTTTTTTTAAAAGAGGCAGCTTGGTCCTACCCATTGGTGTGCAGATCCTTGGAAGTTACTCAAAAAAAATTTCAGAACTGCAAAACAAGCCACTTCATATACACACTTCATGTGTAGAGGAGGAAGAACATTTATCTGGCTATATATGCAGTTTTAAAAACAACCTCAAGTTCTAGTCCAGAGAAGACATTCCTGTGGTATAGTGGTTGACGTCCCGGATTTGTGGTTATGGGGTTGAACCCAGTTTGAGGCTGACTTCATGCATGAAAGCCTTCTGGGTGATTTGAGGCCAGTGTCCCTCCCTCAGTCTAACCTACTTCACAGAGTTGTTGTTGTGGAGGGTGGATTGATAGAGGAAGTGCTGTGTGTCCATCACCGTGAGTCCTGGAGTAAAGGCAAGGTGGAAATCTAACCAAAAACAAAATTCTGGGCATCTTGGTTTAGAGCAAAAAATATTAAGGTCATACTAGGCAACATGGACTGTTTTGCCAAAATGCAATATGGATATGAGTTTCTCCTACCTTACAGGAAGATTATTAACAACATTAAACTATGATTTTCTCCTAAAGGGAAATCTCACTTGTGCAATTGAATAATGACTTCTCCATAGTGAGGGGGGGGGGATTATCCAGGATGGGTTGACCTTGTGCTCTCGTTTTATTTATTTATTTTTATTTATTTTATTATTCATATTTATAGACCGCCCCCTCTCCCGAAAGGGACTCGTTGATTGGGCTGAGTCAGATATGCTCTTTGGGCCATGCCCTGGTCACCAGTGTGGGGCAATCAGTACCATCTCCGCCCCTCCACAAAATTTTTTGTATGACCCTGGTGATCAGGGGTAAGGATGGATAGGCATAGAGGAGCCCCCAGGGAGGGGCCATCTACCCCCTCTGCCCCCCATGTCCGGTACCTTGGGAGCTTCATCCCCAAGGTGTGCTCTTGCATCCATCGCTCGCAGGAATTGATATTGCCCAATTTCTGCCCGGACCCTTCTCACCCGTTGGAGAGGAAATGGCACACTCTAGACGTAAGGAGGGCTCTGAGGATTTACCTTAAAAGAACCCGGTCGAACAGGAGATCCGAGGCCCTGTTTGTCTCCTTCCAGCCGGGGTCCCTGGGGAACAAGGTGATATCCACCACCATAGGCAGGTGGAACCCGTATTGCTACCACCTACCAAGCACGGGGTCGGCAAACACCGAGCTCTATTACAGCACATTCCACATGAAGCACGGCCATCTCAACGGCCTGGGCGACTCAGGCCTCATTGTCTAAGATCTGTAGGGCAGCTACGTGGTCTTCCCCCTCACCATTCGTGAGAAACTACAAACTGGACTCCTTTGCCTCTACAGAGGCTTCATTCAGGCATAGGGTGTTGCAGGCTGGGCACAGGGCGGAGGTGTCGCCTCACCAGGCATAGGTTTGTGCGTGCTCTTAACATGCGTAACCCTCCCTAGGGACGTGTAGGCTTTGGTACGTCCCATCCTGGATACTCCTCCCCTCGCTATGGAGAAAGGGCGTTGGTACTTACCTGATACGCCTCTTCTCATAGTGGGGGAGGAGTATCCAGCCCCTCCCTGATATGGTTATGTAAGCAAAACGAGATATGCCTGGTTGTTGAACTGTTCTGTTATGTAGCAATAACAATATATGTTTGGTTATTGAACTACTCTGTTAAAGGAATAAATAAAGGTTTAAAACTAAGACAAAAGTCTGGAGTGGATGGCACAATGAGTCGGGTAGAGTTCTTCGCCGATACCTGGGTAGTACCTGGTGACCAGGGCGTGGCCCAAAGAGCTCATCTGACTCAGCCCAATCAATGAGAGGACAAGGTCAAGCCATCCTGGATACTCCTCCCCCACTATGAGAAGAGGCTATCAGGTAAGTACCAACGCCCTTTTCCTCTTTTGTGTGTCAGACTATGGAGCATTATTCATTAAGATGAATAACTTTGAGTGTGAGGCGTGACTTTTCAGATGATGATAATAGTAGTCAGGAACACTTTATGGCACTTGGGAATAAAACCCAGACGGGTTCTTGATGGATGAAGCAATGCTTGATAAAGCCACATAATTGTTGTTGCTAACAGTGATTCTAACAAGCTTTGCCTTTTTTGTGCCAGCCATGACTGAACCTTGGAACTACTACCAAACGTTTGTTTTCCTTGATATTGAGTCCACTGGGTTGCCCAGAGACCAACCTCGCATAGCAGAGCTGTGCCTCTTCGCTGTTCACCAATCTTCCCTGCAGCCCTCTCCACAGACAAAAGAACCACAGCTCCCTCGCATCATAGACAAGCTGGTCCTCTGCATCAACCCCCAGAAACCTTTTACTCCGGGCGCACAGGATATAACTGGGCTCAGCAACCAAAAGCTAGAACAGAACTGCAAGCCGGAAATCAACCGTTCTTTGATGGAGACCCTGAAAGGATTTTTAGACCGGCAAGCTGGCCCCATTTGCCTAGTGGCCCACAATGGTCTCCGCTTCGACTTTCCCCTACTGCGTAAAGAACTGTGGCAAATAGGCACCGACCTGCCTGCAGATACGGGATGCCTTGACACATTGCCGGCATTGAAGGATGTGCTTAGAGAGCCAGACCTGAGCTATAACCTGGGAAAACTGTACCAATATTTCTACAGAGAGGTACCATCCAGAGCCCACACAGCTGAAGGAGACGTGCTTACTCTTCTCCTTGTGTTTCTTGCTAAAGCCCTTGAGCTGAAGGCTTGGGCAGCCTATGGAGCACAGAAGTGGGGGGGAATTCAACCTATGAAGTTCCCCCAGTCAAACAGGTTCTGATCTCTCGAAAAAAGATTATCCTATCTCTGCCTGTCTTCCACTATACTGAACCATGATTTTTAAATGATGATTTCGTGATTAAACCATACTTCATAAACTTGTTCTCGACAAATCAAGCTCTTTTTTTTTTCCTGGTTGTAGAAAACCACAGCAACGACCATGGAGAAGATATGCTGTGGCAATTAAAAAAACACGATTTAAGCCTGGAACAGGAAGTGAACACTAGAAAGAAACTCAATCTGGTTCTGCCTAAATTTTCTTTTGTATAAGAGGGAGAGAGACAGGGAAGAAAAATGCGATGAACTTTCAGGACTTTAATACTAATACCTATATCAATAAATTAGAGTGCCAATAAATCGTGTGGGTCCTGCTACTTGATCTGGACTTGAAGGGGGTGACCCTTGGGATCGTGTGGCAACTGTCTGATCCTGGGAGAAGATGCAGCCGCTTTAATAAGTGGCCAACACATGCTGTGTAAGGTCCCAATGAAATTTTGCTCTTCAAATCTGAAATGCCACGTGATCCTAGAAATTCCCTTTCATTTGCACATTTAAGGAGTTTGTCTAATTCTACTTCAGATTTTCATCATTACTTTTGAGCATAATGTACATGGTTGTTATAAGGCTAAAATTTAAAGATGCATGTATTAGTTTCTCAGCCAACTTTTCCTTATTTTAAAGGAAAGGGATTCTCCTGAAAATACGGATTTAAATCTACCGGATCTGGATTTTGCAAATATTTGGAAGGGAACTTCAGGAATCCTTTTTATGTGCTTTGAAGGAAAATAAATTATTGGTGATAAGAAGAACAAACTTTAGATAAGAAATCTGCCACTAGTGTTCCATTATTTATTGAAGCTATGTTAAATTGGGGTAGAAGTTCTTATGGAGAATTAAATTTGAAATGTGGGTGTTTTGGTAACAGACTTTCCACTAAAGATCCTCAAATTTTGAGGATTTGGATCCAGAGGATTTGCTCTGGATACAAATGCCAACACACACACACACACACACACACCCTTATGTATCCTGAAGTAAGATTGTTCATATAAGTACCTGTTCCTCAATTACTGCATGTCTTATTTTAGTAAAGAAACCTTTACAAATATCTGGAAGATGCCAGGTTGGAGATGAATAAAGTTGCCTTAGCTTACAATCATGAATTGAAAAGTTTATTTTTGAATAGGATTGCAATTTTAATATGTTTGCGGATGAGATCAAATTTGAACCGGGTACTTGTTGTTATATATTTCAGCCATCATTGCTTTCAGAAGGATTTAATATTCTGCTTTTAACCCATGGTATTTAGCATTGTGATGTATAAATATTGATGAATATGGAAGTAGCATTTGTAAATAATATTGGCATAAGGAAATTATGCCTAAACTTCCTAGCACAGTACTTATTTAAACACCCACATGCTCGCAATAACTTGTGAAAAAAAATCCTAAGTAAACAAAATGTGTTGTTCTAGGAAGTAGGTAATTTATTTGTTTATCTCTTAATTATCAGTTACATTTGATGACTGTTTTCTTATTCTGTTATTTTTTTATTTTTTAAATCCCCTTTTATTTGATATATGAACAGTTGTATAAAAAAATGTCAGAGACTGAATGGTACAATCAGTGAACTGGTTAGTTTAAAATTGTCTCCTAATTAAATTGGCCACATATTTTTTTTTACAAATAAAATTTACTTTCTTTAAAATATATATATAAATAATTGGCAGAGGTTTTCTTAAAAGAAATTCTCCCCTCTCTCATGCTGGAAGATGCAGCTTCATTGCTACCTTCTCCAAATGTGTGGGATGCACCTCCTTGGATGCGACCTAAGACATCAGTAGGAATGATTTTTCCAACTGATTTTATTATAAACAAGTATGTGATTTTTAAAAATTGATTCAATTAAAGCTCATACAATAAATTGGTCACAATCATGCAAAGTTTCCTTCTTTTTAACTATCATAGATTGAATTGTACACCATGGGGAGGGGGGGGGATTGGTGCTTTACCTGTGAAACTTTCCTCAACTTTCCTTATATAGCGACACTCCAATTTGTTCTGACTTTTTAATAGAATTTGTTTTAATAGATGAATGAATCTAGATGAATAATAATCTATGGGTTTTGAAATGAATTTCCTAGTTAACAAGGGTTTATTTGACTCTGTACCTCAAAAATGGTACTTTAATGTTTTTAATGTACTAACTGCTGAAGATAATAAATGAAGGTATATATTTCAAGTAAACTTGTGTATGGAGTTTTCTTAATACAGTAAGCAGTACTTGCCAAAGTTTTCCTTCATTCACTAAAATTACTTATGAGAAATTCCTTTTTACCCAATGTTGATAAAATGTTTTAAGTCAACTTAAATGTACCTGTTTACCTAAAGAAAAAAGTTTTACCTAATTTGGGGTAATTTATCCAGGCTTGGGAAGCACGGCAATACACTATTGCACTTTCAAACTGAATACAGAAGTTCTGTCTTAGTACTTTTGAATTGGCCTGCAATGGGGAAAACACTAAAATACTACAGTATGACATATTGTGAAATAACTATAGGGAATTGCTGAAATACTAAAGTGGATTTTTAACAAACTTCCTGCTTGAAGAAATTATTCACATATTTAGTTATGATATTCAGTTACTTCTCACCTCCCTTTCAATTGCCTTCTGAGGATAAAACAGGAAGTAGTACGTCCCATTTATGTCAAGAGTTTCTCGGTGGACTAGAGAAATTTGTTTTCTTTAGGAAAAGTTTGTGATTGACTTTTCCAATTGAGATTATCGCAGTGAAAGATAAAGATTTATAGACCTCCTATTCTGAAATTTTCTCCCTCATGTCCTCAAGTGGTGAGAACCTATCTTAGCTATAGGTTGCCATGAAGGTCAGGGGTTTCAAACTTAGCAACTTTAAGACTTGTAGACTTCACCTTCCAGAATTCTCCAGCCAGCAGAATTCTGGGAGTTGAAGTCCACAAGTCTTAAAGTTGCCAAGTTTGGAGACCCTGGTACTAGATTTATGTGGACTTAAACTGGAGCACAGTTTGAGCACAGCATGTGCCACACAGCAAGATGGCATTCCACATCCAAGATAGCATCCTATACAGCAGGGATGGGGAACTATGGCTCCTTTATAACCTGTGGAATTCAACTCCCAGAATTCCTGAGCCAGCATGGAGCCAACATGTTCCATCTTGCGCTCCTCAAGCGAGCCTGCTTTTTATCTTGCAGTGATGTTCTGTTTTGTCACCTCTCCAAGCTGCTCCTGTCATGAAGTGGAAAGGCAATCAGACCACCTTGACCTTCACCAAAATTTGCTTGGGCTGGATCTGCCTGTGCATGTTTTTGACCTATAACCTGGGGTTTGAGATTAAGGAAGTTCTTGCCCTGAACAAGCAATTTGGCAGAGGAATTGTTCTCTGAATCATCAACAATTGAAGAGAAGCCATACTTGCAATAAGAAAACAATTTAAAATGGAACGTACCTACTCTTACATGCTATTTTACTTGTTATAACAGGCCCCCTTTCTTCTAATAAAATGTCCTCCAGGACAAGTGTACAATATGTGTTACATTTTATTGAGTGGGAATCATACACGTTATTTTCTCAACATCTTTTCTTTATCACAGAAGGGAAAATGTAAGGGTATTCCTCTTGTGAATCAATGGTGTAGAACTTGTCACTCTTGATACCAACATACTGGTTGGGAAAATTATTGCGGCTGGGTGGCATTTTGCAGAACCAGAGCAGTGAACAGGAAGTGTATTGCACAGAAACTTAGTTGTGGGGTGTTCAAAACTTTTGTCTCTGAGATGCTAAAGCTTTAAGATCTTATTTACTCTGGTGATCTTTCACTGCTTTTCCTTCTACATCAGTCCTTAACTCATAGTCTCCAGGTTTGCTCTGAGTCCTGTTGACAAAACTGTACAACAAAAAGGAGAACATACAAAGTGTTGAAAGTCCCTTGGTCAGAAAATACAAAAATGCCTTATACTGTAAGTAGTCCTTAACTTACAATCTTTTGAAGTTATTTATTGCTGTTAGTTATGAAGTCGTGTCTGACCCATCACAACCCCATGGACAACGTTCCTCCAGGCCTTTCTGTCCTCTACCATCCTCTGGAATCCATTTAAGCTCATGCCTACAGCTTCGGTGACTCCATCCAGTCATCTCGTTCTCTGTCGTCCCGTTCTTCTTTTGCCTTCAATCGTTCCCAGCATTAGGCTCTTCTCCAGTGAGTCCTTCCTTCTCATTAGGTGGCCAAAGTATTTGAGTTTCATCTTCAGGATCTGGCCTTCTAAAGAGCAGTCAGGGTTGATCTTCTCTAGTTACTGACTGGTTTGATTGCCTTGCAGTCCAAGGGATTTGGAGGAGTCTTCTCCAGTACCATAGTTCAAAGACCTCAATTCTTTTGTGCTCAGCCTTTCTTATGGTCCAACTTTCACAGTCGTACATTGCAACTGGAAAAAACATAGCCTTGACTATATGCACTTTTGTTGGCAGGGTGATGTTTCTGCTTTTTAGTATGCTGTCTAGATTTGCCATAGCTTTCCTCTCCAGGAGCGTCTTTTAATTTATTGGCTTTAGTCCCCATCTGCGGTGATCTTGGACCCCAGGAAAATAAAATCTGTCACTACCTCCATTTCTTCCTCATCTATTTGCCAGGAATTGAGAGGGCCAGTTGCCAGCCATGATGTTAGTTTTCTTAATGTTGAGTTTCAAGCCAATTGTCTCACCAACTTTTGCACTCTCCTTCTTCACCTGTATCAAGAGGCTCTTTAGTTTCTCTTCATTTCTGCCTACCTTTGAAGTTATACCTACCTTTCTGCCTACCTTTGAAGTTACACCAGCACTGAAAAAAGTGGCTTATAATCAGTCCTCATATTTAATTGTTCTTAACTAGCATGGTCACTTAATCCAAACTTGGATGTTTGGCAACCAGCATATATTTACAATGGTTGCAGGGTCCCCGGGTCATGCAAACATCATTTGCAATCTTTCCAGCTGGCGTCTGACTAGCAGTCAATGGAAAAAAAACTGGATTCACCTAATGACCACATGATTCACTTAACAAATGCTGTGATTCACTTAACAGCTAGTGAAAAGGTTGTAAAATTAGGCGTAACTCAATTAATAAATACTTTGCTTAACAACAGAAATTATGGTCTCAAATCTGGTTGTCAGTCAAGGACTACCTGTATTTGCTTGGGCTTCTCTATTTTTCTTATTTCATTGTTACCTTAATGATAGCAGTACGGCCAATTAATTACTGGCAGCCTGTAAGTACAAGTGGTCCTCAGCTTTCAACTGTTTGCTTAATGACCATTCAAAGTTCTAATGGTACTGAAAAAAGTGATTATGACCGTTCTTCACATTTACATCCATTGCAGCATCCCTGTGGCCACTTGATCAAAATTCAGATATCGACTCATATTTATGAGGATGCCATAGCTTGGAGTCATGTGACCTTCTGACAAGCAAAGTCAAGGCAGAAGCCAGATTCACTTAACAATCATGTGAACTTAACTGCAGTGATTCACTTAACATCTGTGGCAAGAAAGATCGTAAAATGGGACAAAACTCAGTAACTCTCTTGCAAAGCAACTGAAATTTTGGGCTCAATGGTGGACGTAGGTTGAGGACTGCCTGTAGTTATGCCATTTTATATATCACAAGCAGGGATTCATTTAAAACTTGTGTGTAATGTGCCATTCGACACGCAAATATATTTTCCATGTGTATCCTATTTATTTTTCAGTGATGTATAGTTCTATGCTCCTTCCCCTTATTAATTTCTACCTTAATATGTCAAGTGTCAGGGCAATCAGGAGATCCAGGCAATTCAAACGTATATACAAATTTATTATAAGCTTAAGCTATCTACAATGTGAGAAAATAACCCTATCTCTCTTCCTACACCTATATCCCATACCCGGCCTATGCTCCTATTAAAAGTTGCCTTATAAGGCAATATTTTTTAGTGCTTAAACTTGCAAACTAACAAAAATATTTGTAACCCATATTGTGTATAACTTATAAAATGCAGTATAATCAGTTTTGAGATATTTTTGAACATGAAGTGCCTGGGACATTAAGAAAAAAGGAACTGAAAGTTGCAGAGGGTAGGAGATTTCAGACGGGCACATTGAAATGCGGTAACTGCAGGATGGCACAGTGGAAAGAGGAAGCTACCCTGAAAATATTCCAGAGGAACAGAAGATATGTGAAAAGAAGGTATGAAAGTTGGAGGTTTGAATTCATATCGGGGTCATTGATGGTAGCTGCTTCTCGCTGGACCTAGCTGCTATCTCTGTCCCTTATTGAAATAAGATGGAGATTTAAGTATTATCTTACTGAAGTATTGATGAAAACTGTTGGCTTTTCAAGTTCTAAAACATTCATGAAATAAACTCTTGATTCAAAGTAGAATTTGGTTGCATGCTTGCATTTTCTATTTTACGTGTCTTGTATTACAACAAGAATCTGTACTAAAGGTGTCAAAGCAATTTGGTGGTAGATAAGAAATTCAAGGTAGGCTGCACTTAGATCTCTTGTGGGCGCAGACTGATGATGCGTTTGACCCTTCCCGTAGGCTCAGTCTAGTCATCTCCTACATTAACCTTCTCTTAGCAAAACAGCGGGTCTGGCTGCCCGCTCTATGTCTGGCTTTTTGCAATCAGGTTCCAGCTCATCCCATAATCTTCCTTCCCAAATTAGTTAATATGCTAAGAAACAAACAATTAAGCAAAGAAAAGTTCCCGTTTATAAAGGGCTAAGAAAAATTCTGTGGCTCTAAGGCAGATGACTCCTTTTTTTCTGAACTGATGCGAAGTGGTTGGGAACGCTGTATTCAGAGATTGCGCTTTTAGCTTGAAGTGAAATCATTCAAGAACAATTTAGAAAGCAGATTTTCCTTAGTTTGGGGTTTCAGACATGTCAAGAAGATGCCGTGGCATTCTTTTTTCTTTTCTTCTCCTTGATAATCCTGCTTAGCCAAGGGAACACAGGTGCTCATTTTCAAATGCTCACTCTTAGTTTAATAATATAGTTAACCAAGTCAGCTTTAGTGGCTAAGATTTGGAGAGTTACAAGCCCTTTGATGATCACTTGGACTTACATGTAAGGACAGTGGGGAGTGCGGCGCTTTTATCAATCAAAAAGATACATGACTAAAATATGTATCTTGACAGCATGTTTAAAATATCAAATAAAGACACATCAAACATTTACTTTTAAATTCATTTTCTTTCCGTTTTTATTTGGTTTTATCCATTTTTTCTATAATTTTGGGGGGATAAGGGGGCATTTTGGGGGAATAATGCATATTTTTCTGAAGTTTTGTTGCTGTTCTTGTTGGTTGGTGTTTTTGTTTTTGTCATTTAAAGATGGAAGAAAAAATCACACAATATCGACCGGGGCAAAGAGCCGGACAAACCAAAACGCACAATTACGGCACAATCAGATACACAGACACTGAGTAATATATAGTCAGAGTGCCACTGGGGGTGGGGAGGGGGAGAATGAAGGGGTCTGGGCTGAAGGGGGAAGCTTTGGCTGGTATGGAAAATGGAGCAGTTGGAGGCCAGAGGTTTTAAAGGGAGAAAAGAGGAGCAAGACTTAGGGGATGGCCTAGAGGGGGGGAAATGAGTAAGTGAGGAGATCAGTGTAAACTTGATGAATAAATCTGAGAAAAAGTAACAGGGCCAAGGAAAGGGGAGAAGTTAGTGGTAGGGCTCAGATTAACAGAATGAATTAGAGAATTTAAGAGCAAATGCAAGAGAAAGAATCTGAATGATAATGCATATTTATTTGGAAACAAGCTCACACGGAATCAACTTTGTTTATTGTGCTAAGAGCTACTAACTGATACCAAGCACTCCAGATCATATTGTACAAGCCTGTATGGATCAGAATGATTTAACATGCAGCGTGTTTACAGTTGATTAGGTTCCCCCATTTGATCTACATCTTCTGGCCTTCAGGAGCTTGGTTTGTGTGAGAATGTGGTACATCCAGCAAGTGGGCGGTCCTTTGAAAACCGCAGAGCTCAGAGATGGCATTGGAATAGATTTCTCTCTTGGGTTTGGGTTTGTGTCATTTTGGACCACCATGGTGATTGCTGAGAGCATAGCAGCTGATAGACATCCTGCATAGACAGGGCTCTTGGGACATGCCACCATGCAGATCTCATCAGCTTCTGAAGACTGAGGGCTGCTCAATACCCCTGTCATAAGCAATCATGTATGGAGGCTTCTATGTGAACGAGACTGGGGACATCCCTGATGATTGAAAAGGTTCAGCGGTTAACCATCCTGATGATAAGTATGGTGTCTGGATGGATTAAATTACCATATCGTAAAGAGAGGGGGGGGGGGTGGAGGAGGAGAGGGAGAGAGAGTAGAATGCAAATTAGGAAAAGCATGGGGAAAGAATGGATGGATGGATGGATAGTGGAAGCCTCCCCTGCAATCTCCCCTTCCCTTAACTATAGACCCCTGGTGCAACAGCTCACTAGGAATAAGTCTCCCACACCTGTTTTGCTCTTCCTTCCCAACTGGGCTAAAGCCTTCTAAAGAAATGGTCAATTCATTCAACACAATAATGAGCACCCCAAAGCTGTGGATCTTTCTGAGGCTTCCCCATTTTAGCATCCCTCCTCCCCTGATGAGGATAGCCTTGAGGAAGAGGAAGAACAGCTGCAACCAAGGTAATGTTCAGCTACGAGAAACATAGGCTCAAACTAGAATTTGGGAAAGCATCTCAGACTATACCCTCCCTGGTTAATAAAGAATAAAGGCGGCGGCGGGGGGGGGGGAGGGGAGAAAGTACATTCAGAGTTGCAAGATTCTATTACTGTAACCCTAGAATAAAAGTAGCTTTAGTGTTCATGACTTTGTTATTTGAGTCAGGTCTACCTCAAAGAGCTAAGATCAGTCTTGCAACTCTGAATGTGCCTTCACACCTCCTCTCCGCGGTGTCTTTTATCCTGAAGAGAACTAGGGAGGATAACGTTTGCGACCCTTCCTCAAATTCCATTCCTGCTTTGGATTCAGATTTCTTTTATTTGGCTGCTGCCTTGGCTGCGGCTCATCCTCAAGATTATTCTCACAGCCCATTACAGCTACCTGGACCCACCTGGAAGGAAAGCAGGGGATAATTTCCCCCAAATATATTTGCCCTCTATCCTACCCCATAGATCAATGGGGCGAAGTCAGGAATGGAGGGTTTGTTAAAAAAAAAAACTTTAAAGTGCTGCTAGAGGATTGAACCCCCAAACCTCTTAAACCCCAAACCTCCCTGGCATTTGCACACTCAAAAGAACAACCCAATTGCCCTCCACTTCATCCACTTCCGGCCCAGCTTCCGGCCCATTTTAGAGGCATGCAGAGGAGAGAGTGAGGAAAGCTTGGCATCAGATGAGGGGTCAATGTCAAAACTGAAGTCCTGGGATGCCTTCCACTATACAGAAAGCATAGGATGGGGTTCAAAGTGAATGGTGAGGAAAAAGGGTACTTCAGGAGGATATCTGACAACCCATTTTGGCTGGAGAGTGTAGGAGATAGGCCTGGAGAGGCCAGAGGTCAAGAAACTGTCCTGGGGATTGCAATGATGTGGAGAAGTGTGTTATGCATGAGGCATTGGGGCAATGGGAGAGGGAGCGGTCTACCTCTAGTTATAGTTTCTCATATATATATAATATATATGTATATATAAACAGCACAAACATCTACATTCATCCTGGGGGGGTGGGAGGGCTCCACCAGCCACCTCCCAGTATGAGCACCCACCAGCCCTCCCTTCCCCTGCACAAGGGACATGGGGAGCCAGGACGGGATGGCTGCTTCCTTCTCACAACGCCTTCTATTTGGGGGTAGAAACCTGTGGAGAGAAAAGGGAGAAAAAACAGCCAAATGAACACAGAATGAGTGACATCATCCTGAAATCGATGGATATCCTGATCTTAGCAGAAAAGGACAGACAGACATCTTAGCCAGATCTTAGCAGAAATCAATAGAAAGGGGCACCACTCTCTACTACAACAGTGGCAGGCTGTGAAATGTTATCCGCCATCCCCAGCTCTGGCAATTGTCTTGGCTCAAGGAGACCATGAACTTCTGCCATGAGGCCTGCCTGGCACTGCCTAAGTGTCAGCCCCACAAAGCAGGCCAGAAGAGAAAACCAATTCTACCAAAAGACTAGAACCTTTATCCAGACTGGCTGTAATAACAAAATCTCACAAGTTTTGATTACGCTGTTCTTCCTCCTCTTTCATATAAACGCTTTGGAAAAGGTTTCAGAGTGACTCAGGATCGTCAACTCTGAAACCTCTGGTTAAAATAGCTACAATGCTGGGATTTTCCCAGCCGAAGCTCCTTTGGTTGGTTGGCTGGATTGGGCTGTGAAAAGTCATAACAGGGCTGTGATAATGCCTGTGCCAAAATGCTTGTCGTAGGACACAAATATATACAGTACCACAGATTTTCAGAGTTGATAATCCTGAGTCACTCTGAAACCTGTTCCAAAGAATGTGGAGATAGAGCCACCCCAAGACAACTTTGGACAAAGGAGATGACAGCTGTTCTTTTCTACACCATGACAAGAATAGACTTTGTGGATGGCACTCTAATAGAGTGAGGAAGTTTGGCCTTAATTGAAATATACAGGAAGCATTACCTAGGTAAAAGGTAATTACCATTCCACATAGGTGAGATGGGTGGTATATAAATGGGATGAAGGAATAAATAAGTAACATTTCACCAGGTGACTTCCATTTAAGTCCAAGCTAGGCCTGGTTAGGAAGCAGTTTGCAGCCTATTGTGTTTCATTTTTCAAACCCATTAAGCCAGGGGTGTCCAAACTTGGGAACTTTAAGACTTGTGGACTTCAACTCCCAGAATTCCCCAGCCAGCATGCTGGGGAATTCTGGGATTGAAGTCCACAACTCTTAAAGTTCCCAAGTTTGGACACCCCTGGCTTAAGCTCTCTGAAACTAGCCAACTCAGATTTACCATATAAAGCAGAAAATCTTCAATCCCCTCTTTTTATCTTTGGACTAAAATAACAATAGTTTTGCATTAAAGATAGAATTTCCTGTCTGTATTTGGCTGCTGAAATCTGCTGCCTGAGGTGGAAGTCTGCCAAGAGGGCAGCTTTCTCTGGCTTGAGAACCGAGAAGACAAACTAGGTTTTCTTCCCAATAGTCTTAAAATTACCAAAGGGAGAGCAGGAAGCTTAATGCAGTTCGGGGTTTTATTGTTAAAGAAGCTTGATACGCTACCAATGTTTCTTTTGTTATTGTAAATTACATGAGCTTACTCTTTTGATTCTCAGGACCAAATTAGAAATGATAACAGAAAGCCTTTGATTAGAGTTTCTCTTTAAAATATATACACACACAAAGTGAATAAGTGCCAATCTGTATCACAATTTTACTGGCTTTTACAGAATTGTGATACAGTTTTGTATAATTATATAGTGTGATCTTTTTTTTTGGGGGGGGGGGTTATATACTTACACCTATTATAAAAACGTGTGATTTTATCAGAGATAGGCAATCAGTTGCCATCCACATGGTCCTAAACACTAGTCTCAGTGTCCTTACTCTGGATATACTTTCTAGGGATATTGGGAGTTATGTTTGAGTAACATTTAGAGTGCCATAAATTGCTTATCACTGCTTAGAAGAGCGATACAGAGAAGTGGTTTCTTCATTCCATGAGTGGAGGAGAGCGTAAATGTTTTTCCCTTGGAAAGAAAAAAGAGTTTAGCTACATTTTGTAAGAGTGGGTACTGCAAAATGAAGTTTGGGGTTCAAGAGGAACATAAAAGATTTGGGTTAATGTATCTAGTATGCAAACTAGCAAATTTCCTGTATGCAGATCTCAGAACCCATACATTGATCTTACTCACTTCTTTTCCACAATTTTTTGATAGCATTTTATTCCCAATGGCTGTCCTCCCACCACTAGCAACACAATCTTTCTTCTCCCAACCAGTGGACTCATTATTGTGCCCAAGAAGCTGTTATCCCCCCCCCCCCCGCTTATTTCAGACAACAAATAGGGAGAAAAAAAGATAAAGCATGATAAAATGATTGGAGAGGTTTTTTTTTTTTTTTTGTTTCTTTGATTTCTCATCTTTTCTCTTCATTTTTCACTCCTTATGTGGCTGTGTGAAGACTGAAAATTGAATCTGACCAACTATGGAGTGGAGGTAGTTTAATCTTTGTAAGACTGAATTTAAGGCTAAAACTAAACACCTATGGGTTAGTCACCAGGTTAGCTAACACCTTTTCAGTTATCTCTGGGCACCATTAAATATGTAATGGAACATGACTGCTGCTGAAAACTAATTAACCGGTTGGACTATGATTACTAAGCGTAATTAACATCACAAAGGCTGTGTTCATGTAACATGCTAAACCAAATAAACAACAGCCTAACAGTTGATTCGATTCATGCAACACCTTGTTTAATTTTAGATCAGCTACTGCATCTTATAGCCCATGGTTTATGGTTTAGTTGGCATGTTGAGGGAACACAGCCACACTAATTTCCTTTTAGTGTAGGCACAATCTAAGGACAACTGTGGTGAAATGCTGTCATGGATTGAATTATTGTACTACTTGGGGGCTTAATCTCTGGGCATGGATCAATTTTAGTGTGGTAACAAGCCCAAAATCTAAATGCAGGGCTGCAAAAGCTAAAATGGGACAAAAATGATAGGCAGAAGGATAATACAGCTGAACATGCTGCATGAACTATTTAAACTGTTCTGCACAGACATAACTCTTCTGAAGTTACAACCTGAAGTATCAAAATGATGATAGGTAATGAGTTATAATCGAACCGCCCCCACACACCTTTTGTACAGAGGTGCTATATTAATGCAAGTATAATGGAAAGAGCTTTGTTCACAATACCACGGCTGCCATTTTGTAGATTTTGCTCCTTCCCATAGACACTACTAACCACTATGCAGAACCATACTGCATAATATTGAATCTTAGACTGGTTTCCTATCTCTCAGTGGAGCCCCTTTTGTACTTTATCAAAGAGATAATGAACCTTGTTAGCATACCCATCCTTTCAGACTCATTATCTAGGATCAAATCCAGCTATTGGCTCCTTTACACTTTACGCCTCCCAGACGTAAGGAAAATAGCAATAGCAATAGCACTGCACTACCATGGCTCCTACAAATCTTCTGCTTTCCTTTATTTCTCTCTTTAAAAAAAAAGAAATTGCTTGTATGCAAATACAACCAAGCAAAATTCCAAGCCAATAAATGAATCCTACAGAGATGTTCCTTGTGTTCTTTGATTGGGACTGGACTCTGTCACCTGTGTTTACCTGATGCTGGACTCCTATTAACATGATGCTTACAATGTATAAGATGTGTTGAACCTCACCCATCAGTCTGTATACAATCATTTGGAAGTGCTCAAATGCTAATTCTAAGGCAGTTATGAATACTTAGCACATCACAATGAATAATAAAAGATTTTCCAGTTATTGCATACCTGTACAGATGTTACTACTTGCTTCACATCAATTGTAGCTACAGATATCACTATGCAAGCCACCATTTCCACTTAGTAGATACATATTTCTACAGAACGTACATATTTATTTGTAGGATACATGGCATGGCATGCAGACAAGTTCAGATAAACAGTGAATGGTCTTTGCTGCTACAGAGCACATATACAGCTTATCACATCTCTATAACAAAACTGTCCTGAACAATGCCACATATAAATAGACTCTATATTTCAAACATGATTGGTTTTTATGGTTATTTTTCCTCTGAGAATTGTTTGAGCTTAGAAATTTCTGGGGATTTTCTTTTGGTATTCCTCTTGTGAGGGTACTGGATGTGAGGAATTGACCCTGTTAGGCAGGCATGTCACAAAACAGGGCTAACTAGGGCTGAAACAAACCTAAAATAAAGAAACCATATATTCTGGTTAGATATGGTAATTGGGACTCAACTACTGCTATCCTTATATTTACTGAACTGGAACATTTAAGTAACATTCGCTATGAAAGAATTTATCTGCCAGTATAATTCTGACAAGGCTCAATTTTTTTAAAAAATTCATGTATTTGCATACATTTATATGAATTTCCTCCCAAAGGACAAAAAATATAGAGTGTGGTAGCATATGTAGAATTCAATCTTCTGAGAACTTCGGATAAAAGCCTGTCCTTGGGCATTGTCAATATCTGTGAAAATCTTATAAATTTGAACACGAGGGAAGAAAGCCAAATAAGATTTCCTTTGATCAAAGGAGTCAGGTTGCAGAGCCTCAGATCAGTCCTTGCTCCTCCATAGGGCTAGCAGAACCATAACCTATCATGCAAAACCTTATCACGTATAATATTGGATGGATCGGCACAATGTATGCAACAACTACACGATTCCATTTCCCCATATATTTCCACGACTCACCCGCCTACATCTGGTTTGCAAAGGAAGTGGGCCCGCCTTGAACATAGCCGCCACCTTGCTGGCCGAATTCTCCCTGCTGACCATAGCCTTGCTGGCTGTATTCAGGCTGGTAGCCACCCTGCTGCCCATATGTGTCCTGCTGTCCATATCCTGGAGCTTGGTTGTAGGTATCTCCATAGGTTTCAGGTGCTGGCTGCTTCTCCTGGGCTGGTGGGTACTTCATGAAGGGGGCACTCCATCCAGTCTCTTTAAAGACAAACCATAGGTTTCCAACCCAAAGCACCAAGTTCAGGAAGCCAAAAACCTACGGACAACATGAAGATAAATTGATGACAGAAACTGGGGATGTACAGCCTTGCCTGTTAAAACACTGCATGGAGCATTCAAGAAGAATAGCTCAGCAACTACACTAATCTAGCAAACATATAATACCCCTGAGGAATAATGGCTTCATTATACAATACAATAGTAGAGTTGGAAGGGACCTTGGAGGTCTTCTAGTCCAACCCCCTGCCTAGGCAGGAAACCTTATACCGTTTCAGACAAATGGCTATCCAACATCTTCTTAAAGACTTCCAGTGTTGGGGCATTCACAATTTCTGGAGGCAAGCTGTTCCATTGATTAATTGTTCTAACTGCCAGGAAGTTTCTCCTCAGTTCTAAGTTGCTTCTCTCCTTGATTAGTTTCCACCCATTGCTTCTTGTTCTACCCTCAGGTGCCTTGGAAAATAGTTTGACTCCTTCTTCTTTGTGGCAACCCCTGAGATATTGGAACACTGCTATCATGTCTCCCCTAGTCCTTCTTTCTCTTAAGCTAGACATACCTAGTTCCTGCAACCGTACTTCATATGTTTTAGTCTCCAGTCCTCTAATCATCTTTGTTGCTCTTCTCTGCACTCTTTCTAGAGTCTCCACATCTTTTTTACATCGTGGCGACCAGAACTGAATGCAGGATTCCAAGTGTGGCCTTACCAAGGCGTTATAAAGTGGCATTAACACTTCACGTGATCTTGATTCTATCCCTCTGTTTATGCAGCCTAGAACTGTGTTGGCTTTTTTGGCAGCTGCTGCACACTGCTGTTCTTCATTGGTCAGACTCAGACCTACGGTACCTCAAGTGCTAGGTACAGTTTCGGATCCTATATTTTAAGAAAGGTTCCCACAAAGTAGGATGAGTACTAGGATGAACAACGTGAACTATCCAGGCAACAGAAACCTATACCAGAGTAGACAGAAGAAAGTGGATGCTGGATATTTTATCCTGAGGAAGGATAACTGTGGGGAGCCATGTATCATATTGAAAATTATCATGACTTGTCCTTTATTATCCCAGAGATGCAAAATGACTTTCAGTTACAGGAAGGCCATTCATTCATTCATTCATTCATTCATTCATTCACTCATGCATTCCTTCGTTATCTCAAACCAGTGATTCTGAGCAACAAACGATCATAAAAACAGTTAAAATGCAATACAAAAAAAGAAGTTAAATACAAATAGCAGCCAAGAGAGATCATAATCAGTGTCAATATAATCAAGAAACCGGATCCTTCATAGATTTGGGACCCCAGGCTCAGGCACATAGTCGGATCTTCAGGGCCTTCTGAAAGGCCAGTAGGGTCAGAGCCATCCTAATTTTAGGGAGACTATTCCAGAGGGCAGAGCCAACGGTAGAGAAGGCTTGTGTGTCTTGGTTCCCACCACCTGATATTCCTTGGCTGACAGGACCCAGAAAAACACTGTTTTAAAGCCAACTCTCAATCTCTCTTAATTTTAATTTAGGAAGTGGGGGGAAAAACTTAATGGCCTAAATGGCACCGTCCAACTCTCTTATTCTATGTAGCTGTTGTGCCCCCTTGCACCCTGACAATAGAGGTAGGTCTAAGAATAACTCGATCCAGTTCTGCAAAGGAAAGTCCTAATTCTGAATTAGCTTATATCTACGTCTTTTTCAAAGTTTCTGCAATCATGGATCACTAAAAAAGAAATTGAAAAATGCTAAACCACCCAGTTAAATAACATTACCCCTTCTTATCTTTAAGTGCAAGGAAGGGCCATGCTTTTTAGTGGATAAATGGCGCAATTACCGTATCCCTTTCCCTGGTCTCACATGTCATTTCCCCTATAAAACAAACAAACAAACAAACAAAAAGTTGTTGTTTAATACAAGCATCTGGGCTGGGCTAATTCCAAATTTACACCTTGACTCACAAACAATAAATTACAAACTGTTCCATTACAGTACCCTAGAATAGACCCAAATTATCCCCTTGGGGATAATTATTCCCAGTCAAGAACCAGTGGAGTAAGATAAATATAGTTGAATTTGTCTAAGCCTTCCTCTTTCCTCCAGATTAAAAAGCCTATCTAAACAAAATCTTGTTCTGAAAACATATAATAATTAATTAACAGAGTAAAATGCTATTAAGTTTTCAGGGAATTATGCACTCATAGAAGATAGCTTGTGTACCAGATTCTAAGGGTGGTTCGATGAAATTTATCAAATCTCAGCTGTCTGACTAGCTTTGTATTAAACAGGGCAAATTGGACAAAATGATTCTAAGTGGCATAGGTTTAATCAATAGTTCAAAAATTGAATCATAATGATGAAATTGAACTAATATTATTTGAATATTATATTTTCCTTTCTTTTCCTTTAAATGGTATATTTTATCTATATATTTAGAAGTAAATTGCATTTAGGTTTGTAGGGGATAGAGTTTTTAATTTTGCTTAGTTGTGTTTTTTGTTTTCTCTGCACTTTTCTCCTTTGATTTTTCTCCCCCCCCCGCGCCCACCCCTAAATTAATATCAGGTCTTTTTCATTTTTTTCTTACCATATTGGTAAGGTTTATGCAATGCTTACATTGCCTTGTAGTTTCTATGTAATATTATGTAACAATTGAGCACGTTTTATAAAAAATGTCAATTTAAATATTTTATAAAATTATAAATTTTAAACTAATCTCCGTTAATCTCACCGGAAAACCACTGAGGAGCTTCCTTAGGACCTCATTATACAATAGTAGAGTTGGAAGGGACCTTGGAGGTCTTCTAGTCCAACCCCCTGCCTAGGCAGGAAACCCTATACTGTTCCAGACAAATGGCTATCCAACATCTTCTTAAAGACTTCCAGTGTTGGGGCATTCACAACTTCTGGAGGCAAGCTGTTCCACTGATTAATTGTTCTAACTGTCAGGAAATTTCTCCTCAGTTCTAAGTTGCTTCTCTCCTTGATTAGTTTCCACCCATTGCTTCTTGTTCTGTCCTCAGGTGCTTTGGAGAATAGCTTGACTCCCTCTTCTTTGTGGCAACCTCTGAGATATTGGAACACTGCTATCATGTCTCCCCTAGTCCTTCTTTCTCTTAAGCTAGACATACCTAGTTCCTGCAACCGTTCTTCATATATTTTAGTCTCCAGTCCCCTAATCATCTTTGTTGCTCTTCTCTGCACTCTTTCTAGAGTCTCCACATCTTTTCTACATCGTGGTGACCAGAACTGAATGCAGTATTCCAAGTGTGGCCTTACCAAGGCATTGTAAAGTGGTATTAACACTTCACGTGATCTTGATTCTATCCCTCTGTTGATGCAGCCTCAAAAGTTATCTGGTTCTAACAGCATTTTTTTTAAAAAAAATGTTTTTTTTTAAAAAAGCCCATTTATTTGAGCTGTGCAATTCTGCTTAGTCATTAGTGCTTAGTCATGAATAGATATGCAAACAGAATGCAGCAGTTTTACTCTCGGGTTATACAGCCATATGGGCAAAACCAAACTGGAATTCTAAAAGTCAGCTTCAGGAGTAGTTCAACAGAAGAACAGCTTATTCTGTTATGTGGAACAAGTGTTTTTTTTCTTTCCCATGGCCGTGTGCATGTGTGCACATGAAGGGTAGAAGAAGTGATGAGAAAATACAAGAGGGCTATAAAGAGGAGATAACCTCACCTGGAGTCTCTCTCAAAATTCAAAGAAAGAGGCAGGATGGATTGCACCATAAAAATTTACCTAGTAGCATTCCGAAACAAAAGGATTATGTCTCGCTATGAGTCAGACCAGAAAACAGAATCGTGGGATTTATTTGATAACAAGTAGATCTGATTTGGATCAGCAAATGGTAATATGACACTTGTGTAACACAACAATTAAGGTTGTTTCCTTGAAAGTGGCTCATTATAAGACACTTACAAGTACAGACATCACCCCAAGTTCAGACACAGAGGCATTTTTACAAAGAAACAGATAAAGATGCACAAAACACCAAAACATCCATGTAAACAACAAACTTGTCCTGGTACAGAGTTCATTAGCTGAAACTCAGTAGTACAAATGAACTCTTTGAAAATATAGTAGAGTCATATGGGAACACACACACACACACATGTACAGACACACACTGTAGAACTATAGTCAAGGAAAGCTAAGAAACACAACTATAAAATGCATGTTCAGCCTCCAGGAATTGACCCTATATGAAAATCCTATCTACACTCTAATCATATTCTTATGACGGTAAGCTGGAGGACCTACCACAGAGGTGTTGAGGCCAGAAGTGATGGGTTCATATTCCTCCTTGCATTTGACCTCTGGTTCCTTACACACAGACATGCTTTCTATCACATTATCAGGGTCAGTGGCCTCCTTGACATCTGAAAGCCCCTTGGCCCAAGCGCAAGAGCTCACTAACCACATGAACACAAAAATGGCTGTGACAACGAAATCCTGCAGCAAGAAGAAGAAAAAACCAATGAGGAAAAATTACCCAATGTGTGAAGAACAGTAAACTTCTGGGGATCTTGTCAGTGAATATCATAAGCCACTCTTGAAATCCAGAGCTAAGATCCTGCCAAGCCCTCCCAGCACACCCTAACCCTAATTGAGTATAGGTGGAAGACTTTGCGATAGTGGCTATCTATACCTCGGATGTAGGATGATGGTGAAGGCTCAGCAACTCAATGGCCATGTCAGTCACTCAAGCCCAAGGTTTTAAACTGGCTAATTGATTATTTAAATTTCACCTCAGCTAGAAGATCATCAGGTGGTCTCAGATAAGCCACTATTTTGAAATAATAGACCCTGGTGGTAAGTAAAAATTGGTTTCACTAACCTTGGAGGAGTCCCCACCTGACCCTAGTGCTTGCAATGGGTCACCAGTGGAATAGAATTATAGATACAGTCCTTGATTTACAGCAGTTTGTTTAGTAACCATTGGAAGATACAAAGGCACTGTAAAAAGTGACTTATGACCATTTCCATACTTATAACTGTTGTAGCATCCCGTTGGTGACGTGATTAAAATTCAACCTATGGCAACTGATTCATATTTATGACAGCTGCAGTATCCCAGGGTCATGTGATAATCTTTTGCAACTTTCTGATAAGCAGAAAAGTCAATGGGGAAGCCAGTTTCACTTAACAACCGTGTTACTAACTTAATAACTGCAGTGATTCATTTAACAACTGTAGCAAGAAAGGTCGTAAAATGGGGCGAACTCACTTAACAAATGTCTTGCTTGGCAATATAAATTTTGGGCTCAATTGTGGTTGTAAGTTGAGGACTACCTGTAGTATGCTAATTTATAGCACTATGTCAGTATTCAAAAGAAATAAAGAACCCATCATGTAATATTTATTTTGTTCAACATACTTTAGACACCCCGACTCATGCTATCATCAATTAACTTCCTGTTCCTAATGAACTTCTAATATTTTGGTGCACAAAACAGGGCATTCAAAAGGCACTCTTTAATCAATCAGGTGGGAGCATGAACATCCTGAATGTAAAGTTATTATTTAATGGTGGATCCTTCACAATGGATTTGGAAGGTTTTCCAAATCCCTGCTTGCCATTCTAGGTGTCCTCTTCAGAAGCAACTATTCCTGCTGAGGTTAATTCAAAGGGTGCTAGTATCAGGTGTGACACGTGTGCCAAAATGGCTTGTGCAATCCTATCATCCTATAACTGTACTCACAACCATGGGACCTTTGTTGTTCTCCCTGTATTTATCCTGCATGAAGATGTAGACAACAATCGCAGCTAGAGAATAAAGGAAGGCAAAGACTGCAATCGTGACAAAGAATTCAGCAGAGGAAGAGTAGTCTCCAATCAAGAAAACCTTGTCTTGTTCGCCTCCTTTACAGGTGGGAGCATCAAAATACACCTGGTGGAGCCTGGAAAAGAGATAAAATAATCTGTAACAGGAATTCACAGAAAGAAGGCAGCTAATATGGGTGAACGTTGGTTACACTGAACTAGATAGATGTTATTGGGTTGGATTACAATTCCCAGAATCCCATTTGGGAAGTGTTACATTAAGGAAAGCTGCCTAATACTACTAATTTCAGGAGAAACAAAACCATGGGGATTACAGCCACAGGATTAGACCCTGATTATGAAAAAGTGATTAGCAAAATTCATAATGGAATCTACTTCACGGTAGCAGTTGCTATTAGCCATGACAATGGATGGATCCTCACGGTTCAGGGTAAGTATAGTCCTCAATGCAACAAATTAAAGATTAACAATTGTGGAGGTGCATTATCATACGCTCTGCTAATGGACTCCTTGGGTTTCTCTGCATGACTGTTGAAAAAGCACACATAAACATACATATGTGCATGCCTCCACCCACCACCCATCCATATATATATCAGGAGTTGAAATTTGTCTTCTGTACTTCATCCAGAAAAGATAACATTCCCTTTGTATTGACCCTACTTCCGGTGTCCTATTGTTTCCTTGGCAGCAATAAATAGTGGTTGATCATTCCTTTCTTCTTGGATATTTGTTGGCCTACAAACATTCCTTGATGGTACTTCCACTTAATAATCTAGTTTGGCCCTGCTTGGCATTTTGGGAATCCCAACGTTCTACCTGGTGTTGGACATTGACTGTCAAAACCAGAAGTGCATGCCACTGGTTGGTAGCTTGCTTATTCCTGGAATGCGCTGTGTTTTTGTCTATAAACAACATCTTGCATGTAAATCTTTGCCCACCAGCAGTTTCTTTACAGTTTCTTCACTGAACAGTTCCAACTAAGTCTTAACTCACCGGAAGGGATAGGAGAATTCCACCTCTATATTGAGTTTGCTCTCATTTTTCTTGGGACAATCAACGCTGAGGCGGAATTGTCCAGAGTAGCTGCCACACGTCGCAAATGCAAAAATGGAAAAGAACTGGGGAGAAAAAGAGAAGGGGAGCAAATGTGAGTGACATTCACAGGAAATTTGGAAATCTACTCAGCAGCAATCCTATTTATTTTGCTACATATCATAAGGCAAGCAAAAAGGCTGGCAATATTACAAAATGGTATAGGTTTCACGGATATTTAGTGGCCACGTGTAAAATATTATACACTCCTGAAAAAATATTGCAATGGAAGCTATTTCTAACATTAGAGAATTGAAGTTTCCTGAAAATAAACCTAGTGGAAGGTTTTGAAAAAAAATAGCTTGATTATTTCATTGTATTGACTTTTTATGAAATATTTTGTTTGAAATATTAAATCTGGATTTTAAGTACCTCTTTCCATATTGAATACATTAATTTTATAAGATGTCATTACTGTAATGCTAATTATATTTGCAACATTTTTGATGTTGGTGCTCCCTGCTTACCCAAATATTTTAAATATCTTTCTCACAAACATGCCAATTAATTTCTGGCCCAGTAATCAAGTTAAAATGCTGAAACCTGGAGGTATGAGGCTTCTCATTTGTACCTTATCTTGGTTCCTTAGAATGATAGGTTAAGATGAGAACATGTTTTGTGAGCTCTGTTAGATAATGATTGATAGATGATGGATGGATAGATAGGTAGTAGGGGGGAGGAGAGAGGGGGGGAGGAAGTGGGGAAACAAGATCAGGTTACATGCAGTGCTTGAACAGTTTAAAGAAAGAGAGAGAGAGAGCTGGATAGATATGGGAGGGACATGGATTGGTTGCTGGCATTTGTCCTTTATGATTGGTCAACTGAACAGTCCATTAATAGCTCATGGTAAATAGAAAGGCACGTCGGGCCGTGGGGGTGGGGAATAAAATTTCCTGATATTTTTTTGCTTGCAAGAACTTGGATGGTGAAAATGGTGAAATGCTCTTAGATATAATCATTTTTTACTATTGCATATTTAAATATTTTAGTATGATTTTTTTTTAAAAAACTAACTGGTTGCAGTGACTAACTCAAGGATCTGAAGGACAAACTATTATAATAAAAATGTGTGCAATATTTTTCCCAAACAAGTTTAAAAACAATAGTTTTTTAAAAAAAGAAAATAGAAACAGATTTAGCAGGCTTCAAACAAGAGTGGATGGTACTTAGTCTTTTTTTCTATTATTCTTTTTCTTCCTAGTCAGAATCCCCTCAAAGTACTTTCTCCCCTCAATAAGGATTAGCATCTAATTTGAATTTTTATTTTAAAAGGACCACATTTTGAACAATTATTGTTCAAGTTTTAAGTTCACTTAAAAAACAACATTGAAAAGTTACAAGCAGTTGCTCTACTATATTGCAAAGATTCATCAAATTTATACAATTAAAAAAAAATAGATTCCAATGAAGGAGTCTGGGAATTTTAATTTGGTGAAGGCTATATTGTCTAGGTTTAATAATATATGAAAGGACTCCATTAGTTGTGTACATCCTAATACAATCTTTTTTTTTCTTTGAAGAGCTTGATATAATTTTAATCACCATATTTTATTGTATATCATTGCTTTATTTTTGTCTCTTAAATGAGACATTAAAAACATTAAAAAATGTTAGTCTCCTATTATTCTAGAGGTCTCTTAGCTTACTACTTCCACTCCAAATACCGTATTTTTGGAGTATGAGACATACTGGAGTATAAGACGCACTGGAGTATAAGATGCACCACGATTTTGAAGTGGCAAATTTTAAAAAAAGGGTTTTGCACTCTGCAGATCTCCCCAAAACAGACCCGTTTTTCGCAAAAATGGGCCTGTTCTTTGTCCAAAAAAAGGGCATGCATAGCCTTTAGGAGGCTTATAAGGTGCTCCTGGGAGCTGGGGGGCAAAAATGAGCAAAAAATGGCCCTTTTTGCTCATTTTTGCCCTCCCCAGCCCCGAGGAGCACTCTGGAAGCCTCCTAAAGACTATGCACGGCCATTTTTGCAAAGGGGTCGTGGTTTCGGGAGGCCAAAAATGCTGTATTCAGTGTATAAGACGCACCCAGATTTTCACCCTCTTTTTTGAGGGAAAAGGTGCGTCTTATACTCCGAAAAATATGGTATGGGGATTCCCAGGTTCAGAGTCAAGAAATACATGTTAAGCTAGTTATGTGTTTTTACATGATTAGAAATGAATCATAAGTCATGGGTGGAGTTTGTAGAATTCAGAAGAGGTTAATCTCCTCTCAATTTTTTTCATCCTGCTATACAGCTTCCGCTGTTATGCCTGACAAATTTGGGTGTACGGAAATTGCCTAACATGGCACCACCCAGATGTAAAAGGTACAAGCCAGTTGCAGATTTCCTACCTCAATGAGAACTAGGGACTTGAAATGAAAATTAGTAGGCATTAAGCACCCATCATTTCTCCAAGCCAATTTGGAAGGACCATATGTTTGAGCTGAGGCACATTTATTTATTTATTTATTTATTAAATTTATATTGCCGCCTATTCGCCCATGATGGCTCAAGGCGGCTTGCATAATTTAATGACGCTGCACTCTGCTGCACCTTGTGCCACTTCGTGTGGAAACATATTTTTGAAATGCTTTATGACTCCAATGTGGCATCAAAAGATTTTACCTCTCTACAAAGCACATCTTTCCTCATATGTGGCCCTTCCTTTAATTGATGCCAACGCATCTCTTTTTCTAGCAAGGCCACCTCTCGATAATGAGCAATGCCTGCACCCATGTGAGTCACAGGGCTATTTCAGTCTTCCAGAGCGATAGCACGCAGGGGTGGGGATGTAAACGCTGTTGTGTTCACTTGGGCCAGCAGGGGGCACTCTAGGAAGAAAAGCAGCAGATGAAGGGATCATCTTAGCCTTTGCTTAGGATGGGGGTAGGGGGATGGGGTGGGGGGGGTGGCAGGAGGCATTTGGTTTACTGTCATCATGGATCAGCTGAGAAATCACCATGTGATCATAGATATTTTTAGAGCAAAATTTGCCATAGGAAGAGCTGGAGAATGAGGGTAGGCGAGAGCGTGCCTTATCCCTCTTTTAATCTCTTCCTCCCAGCATCTAATCAGGGAGGGACCAGATATTAACCCAGCCCTGACCCACTTTGCTCTCTACCACCTAGGGAGCCACCATTTCCTGCCTGGGCTCAGCCCACAGAGCAGAAGATCCAGCAGAGATCCCTGCTTTAAAGACCTGCCATAGGGTGATTGCTATTGGAAGGCTTTCAAATTATGCCGTGACGAATTAGATTGCGAGGAGCTTAAATCCCTTTAATGAAATGGCTTCCAAAGACAGAGGGCAAGTAAAGAACTGCAATGAAAAGGAACAGCATGCTATTCAGGGTTCCAGCCAGCTGGCTGGGATTGTTTTTCCTGGATCCTCCATTCCATTGTACGGCATTCAGTATCCATTGAATGTGCGCAGTACCTCGTTAATCTGATTTGAAATTCCCCCCTACCAGAATTCCCTTCCCCCCAGATGGTTTTGGGTTGGGGTAACCTGCTCCCTTGGAATACTGATAGGGCAGAAGGGTCCATGCGACAGAACAAGCTTACTAGAGGTCCCGTAGGCAAATAAAATACAAAAGGGGAGAAGCTGGTTCAAGATAAGGCAGAGCTCATCTTTTTGTGTGTGCATGTGTACACCCCTGAATTGCTAAGCTGTTTGCGTGGCTTGGTTCATGTATCAAGGTAGTTCAAGTTTACTAACTCAGGGATGGTTTCAACTGAACCGGCAATTCAAGCTTGGGGCACAAGTGGAAGATTGTGCCATTTGAAAGTAGTATGTCCACTTTTTTTTCCAACATGCCCCACTGCAGACAACTGTGAGGCTGGCTAGGAGAAACAGCTTGGTAGTCACAGTCAAGACACACAACTCCTGAGTTTGCAAGTGCAAAGCTTTACCTAGAAAAATGTGGGGTGCACGCGCCACTGCAAAATAGCGAAGTGATGCATCTTTTAAGGAAACAAAATAGAGCCTTTTTGGTCTGAGAACAAATCTGATCCCCTTCTCTGCGGAAAGCTCCGGAGACGTGGAGGGAAATCTGCTGGGGTGTCCAAAGGCAGGAGTTCAGAGCACTTCATAAATCACAGTGCAAATGTACTTCCAGACTAGTCTTTGCAAAATACATAATAAAAAGTGGATTAAGAAGTGCTGGTGAACCTGACAGATAAAGGGATTTAGGATTTATTTAAAGCCTCTGAGGCCAGGATGTGCATCTAAGAAAGAACAACCAGAGGAAACCGGCTTTGAGGTTTTGGTATGCTGCAGGCTATGCTGGGAGAAGGGTTTAGTCCCGATCCGTCCCAGTGTCTATTTACTACATGCTCCGTAAGATGTCCTGGAGGCAACAATCTGCACAACATATTTCTTTGAGCCCAACAAGCTGACTATTACATTTAACCTTCTTTTAAAAATCCATTATCTTTTTTTTTCAAAATGGGAAGCCTGTATGTTGCAAAGCATGCCTTAAGCATAAGCCGTATTTTCAATGACAGAAGTATTCTTAGAAAATGGGATGGTGAGTGGGGCTGTAGGCAAGCTCTTCGTTTGATTTTTAGTAGATACAAGTGTTTGGGTCTGGCCATATCTCCCATGGTAACCATTGTTCCGAAAATACCTGCATATCCAAACATGCCCATTGGCTCCAAAGGCTGGGATCCTTGCTCTACCCCAGAGGTGGGGAACAATGGCCCTTTTGTGACTTGTGGACTTCAACTCCCAGAATTCCTGAGCAAGTCAAGTCATAAAGAGGTCATCATTCCCCACCTCTGCTCTATCCAGTAGGGAATATCTGGCCTCCAGAATTTTCCAGGAAAAGATATCCCAAACTGCCCAGGTCATATGGAATCATATTTTTCAGCTTCCAAAATCCAGGATGGCTTCAACCACAAGGATCTTATATTTGCAGTTGTGTCCCATCCCATCAATGGCTTCCCTGTTCAAAATTCTGCTCATAAATTTTCTTTGTGTGTGTGTGTGTGTCTCTTACTGATGACACCAAAAGAAAATCTTCATAATGGATATGTTCTTTTACAGGAATTGAAAAAAAATAGGTTGAGTTTAATGTCAAAATAGTTGTACAAAGCAATTTTCATGAGCCTGGAGTTCTCCAGATATATTGTAGCACGAGGCCCATAATTTCCAGGCATTGTGAGAACCTATTGGGAAGGCAGTATGAAGAAAGCTATTTTAATGTGCTTAGCTATTGAGGGTTGGGGGGGGGGGGGGAGAAAGGGAAAAAGTAATCCACCTGTACCTGAGCAGATCTGCTCAGTCATTAGATGACAGCAACGGGAGCCTAAATTTAACTCTTGGCTGCCATCCAATGGTTATTCGAGATATTACAGCTCATGTATGATGGAGAGTCTAAAGCTCCTCATTTTGACCCACCCACTCTTGCCCCTTTACCTATCTATAGAGCACTCTTTTTTTCTCCTTCCTTTCTCTTCAATCCTCCAAACTCACTTTTTAAAAACTGGATATTGTTGTGTGTGTGTGTGTGTGTGTGTGTGTGTGTGTGTGTGTGTGTGTGTGTGTATTGTTTAACTGAGTACTGAATGACTTTAAGTGTTACCCTCCCATTCTTGGTGGTTAACCTATATTTTATAAAAGTAACTGGGCTGTCTTAATGTTTCAGGTAAGGGCTGTGATTCTTCAGAATTTCAGCTGGACTTACTTTTGAGTAGATCCACTGCTGCACTGGAAATGTAATTCCTATTGGCTCAGTGTTAGTTTTCACTGATATCTTGATATAATAACTTGTGGTGATACCATTCAATAGCCTAACATAAAAAGATAAGTTCTTTTCCAAATCAGTTTAGCTCATTGTGACTTCATGGACACGTTCTGGAGGCAGCAATACAGAAGTGAATTGGTGCTGCTTATAAGAGTGTTTTATTTTCCACTCTAGCCTGCTGCCCTGGGCATTCCTTGAAATCTCTAATTTGAATAGTAACGAGGCCTAAACCCTGTTTACTAGGTTTCAGAGGCACAGAGAGATATAGAGAAGATACCCTACCTATTCTGGGCACCAACCAATGTTCCTGCACACATTCCAGTTCTTATTGTGTTCTATTATAGCTACCAACATTGCAATAAAACAGGCAGATTCCCTATGGAGTGTGGTCTGAGTTAATTAGGGGGAAGCATCTGAATTTTCCATCTCAAATGCCCTGACTGCTCCTGATTTTTCTAAGGTCTGTTTTTTTTATTTTAGATTTCATTGTGTGTGGTCTAAAATTATTGCTGTTTCTTACAACACAATTGAATGAAAGGGGGAAAAATTGGCACCCCTGTCATTATGGCCAAAAAGATGTTTGAAACTACTAGCTTGTTTGCCTATATGTTTGGATATTATTCTCTATATTCTAATTTAATGGTCTAGAATCGTCACTTCAACTTCTAAGATAGAGCACTACTTTTTCCAATTCCAGTTCGCTCTCAGATTTATGCCGTGTTGACATTTATTCATTTGTTATATTCTACTTTTCTGCAAGGTGGTGTATGCAACACAACCTTCTCCCATTTCTCCTCCTAACAACAACTCTTTGAGGTTGAGTTGAGAGAAAGTTGACCTGAAGTCAATCCAAGAGGTTCTTTGCCTGAGGTTAGAGTAGACCTGAGTGTCTCCAATCCCAAATATTTAATTGCTATGCAACCCTAGCGTTTATTATTATTGCTTAATATGCATTCATTCCGGCAACTGTGGATTTGTAATGAGGTCTAAAGTGATATAATAGAGTGTCAGACTAGGACTGGGGAACCATTGGAAAAGCTTCCTCAAGTTGTGTTCAACTCCTGATGTCTTGCATAGTGTGGATGTCTTGCATCCACACTGTACAGTTTTCTTGGCAGCAAAATGGAAGTGGTTTGTCCTTTTTAAAATTTTCTTAATGGCCTCTTTTCCACGTAGTTTCTATAACAGGTGACATGATGGTATCTGCACAGCAAGCACATTTTAATTCTGTATCATCATTTATAAAAACACTTAATTCAGCAAGAACTCAAGGACAGTAAGTTCTAAACTGCTGTGTGATATTTGGTTCCATGAGCATTGTGAGAGAAACTCTCCGTGCATATTGGCCCATCCATTTTATCTCGCTATCTTTTCCAATTACCTAGTTGTTGGAATACATTTAAATTAGATGATAAAATGAGAGGGGGAGAGAGAGTGGGGGGAGGGAGGGAGGGAGGGAGGGAGGGAGGGAGAGAGAGAGAGAGAGAGAGAGAGAGAGAGAGAGAGAGAGAATCAGGTTGGACGTAGCTTGGACTTTCATTCTGTACCTGGCAGAGCATCCTTCTTGGCCAGTTATCTATCTGAGGTACAGAATCTCTCTTTTGCACCATCTCTTCTGATGCTGGCATCATCACTAGCAAATCCCAGTGCTAAAATATCATGATAGCACTTTCTCCCTGTATCCCTTCCTTCCATCCTGCTAGGTTGCTATGGTCACAGTGGTTGTGACGTGGAGAATTTCCAGATGATTGGAAGAATAGCCTGCCTGACCTGGTTCAATGCTTCAGCAAATAGGCTGTGTTCCAACCCATTCTTATAAGATCTAGGCTAGGAATGGTTGGCAACCCCAGTAATTCTGGAGATAGCACAGGGGGAAATGAGACACTTCATCCACCTGTGAGACCATCCAATGTTAAGCAGTAAAATCCTGCTGGGAATAGCATCCAGGAACTCATTTTTCAGCCTTAGTCCTGACTTCACATGCAGCTGGAGCCCAGCCAAGGCTCAGGAGCAGACTATAACTGATCAGATGCCAAAGAAAGCAAACCTTCTCCACCTTTAAGAGATGGATGCAACTTTGGGAGAAGGAACAAGCAAACACTGTCATCTCTGGAGCATCTTTCTTAATTTTAAGCAGGATGAAGAAAGGAGTTAGACAGACTCCTCTTGACTTATAGGGGTGCTGGTATGGTGGACTCACCCATTCTAGCAACTTTACAAAACCCAGGGGCTCCTTGAAGATCCGGAACTGTCCCACCGCCACAAGCTGTGAAAAGAGAAAGGAAATTTAGTTTACAAACCTGTGGAATATATACATCTAAGATGCTGCATTCAGCAGAAACCTGTACTGGTCCAAAGTCACAGACCTTTGACATCTTTCAGCTGGATAAGCTGAAGGTGAATCTGGAATTTAATAAGTACCTAGGATAGGTATGGCCATGAAGGTCCACCCCTTTTCCTGTCTCCTTTTGTCTCATTCAGAAAATCAAAAGTTTCCATCCCCCAGATCAGTTGGGATCCACCAAACATGTTCAAGCAAAGCAAACATGCTAAAGAATAGACGCTGTAGTTGGACGCTCTCTGCCACACTTCTCAGAATCATTTATTCAGTTTGTTTTTTTCTAAGCACTACAACGAAATAGAATAACCTTGGAATCACACAGGGAAATGGCCCAAAGTGTCTTTCAAAAGTGTCCAGTTAAGTCAGGCTTCCCCAACTTGACAACATCTGGATATGTTGGAAGGAAATTTCAAGAATTCATGGGAATTCTGGCAATTCCTGTCCCAACATATCTAGAGGATGCCAAGTGGAAGAAAGGTCTAATTGGATTTGCTTTAGCTTCCCTTATAACCAATACTCAGAAAACATACTGCAATCCAATATAACGTGATTTAAATAGGGTAAGTTAAATGATATTCCCCTTTAATTTTCTGGGCTGCTCTTTTGCTCTTAAAAAGGTGTTGGCTCAAATATGTTTAAAAAAAAACATAATGAGAGCTGATAAAACCATAGCAGGGGGGGGGGCAGTGAAGAGAAGGAAAAATCCCGCCTGGACTACTGCAATGCTCTCTACATGGGGCTCCCCTTGAGGTGCGCCAGGAGATTGCAGTTGGTCCAGAATGCAGCCGCGCGGCAATTATGGGGAGAACGAAGTTCTCCCATATAACACCTCTCCTGCGCGAGCTGGACTGGCTTCCTGTGGCCTACCGGATGCGCTTCAAGGTGTTAGTTACCATCTTTAAAGCGCTCCATGGCACAGGGCCTAGCTACCTGCGGGATCGCGTTCTGCCCCACACATCCCTGCGACCTATTCGCTCGCATAGGGAGGGACTTCTCCGGGTGCCGTCCTCCAGAGAGTGTCAGAGGGCGGCGCCCAGGAGTAGGGCCTTCTCTGTGATGGGCCCTACCCTTTGGAATGACCACCCCCCAGACATTAGGACAACGACTGACCTCCGCTCCTTCCGCACGAAACTTAAGACCCACCTGTTCCGACTAGCCGGCCTGGCTTAATTTAGAGCTTCTCCACCTCTTGGGCATTTTTAATTTTAATTTTTAACTTTAACTATCATTGGGGTTTTTAATTGTTTTAAATTATTGTAATTTATTTATTTATTGTTCCACCTCCTCCATATTGTATCGTGGTAACCGCTGCTGGTGTACGTCGCCCCGAGTCCCTTGGGGGAGAGGGGGCGACTAAGAAGTCAAAATAATAAATAAAAATAATAAATAATAATAAAAAAATAGTTCAAGACTGTTGTCAGCAAAGATAACTAGTTTAGAATTTGCTAGGGTATCTTAATGGAGATAACTGAAAGAAGCACATTCAGTAATGAAACCCTGTCAGGATTCCCAAATGCCAAACCAGGAGTGATGGCCCCTCTTCCTCACAAAGCACCTTTCCAGGGAGGTGAGGTGCTAACTTATTCTCAGCACCAGATAGGTTTGGGATTGAAGGCTGTTTGAGACTTCCACCACTGTTCTGGAAGGCGAAAGAGACTGTCCTAGAAACAGGTAAAAAACAATGCATAATAGGTCATCTAGCATGGCTTTTCTCTTAGCTAGATCTGTTCCTATACTACAGGCAGCACTCAACAAAGGAAAAATGTATCAGAGATCTTAAAAGGCTCATACATCTCTTGTGTGTGGTGCACACGAATGCTGCAATTTTCTGAATGCTGAAATCTCCCATCTATATATAAATACTATGTAGCATTTTCAAGAATCAAAACTGCTTCGTATAGCTAATCATATAGGTTAGCTCAGTAAAGTCAACATACCAAAGGTTATTATTCGCATGGTGTCCTTGGCTTCATGATATATGCCAAAAATATGTCTCATGACCACAGACTGGCACGATAGTCATCATATCCTCTGGTGCATGCTGAGATAGACATAGGGCTGCCCAAGGCACATCAGTGACACAGATCCTTTCTTCATACACATCTATGAGTAGGTACATCTGCCTACACTGCAAACCACTCCACGGTTTTTCACCGTTCTAGATGATCCCATATTTTGGGGACATTTTTGTCCCACATTTGTCCATCTTACACTGATGTGCAACTGAAAACCCTGCTCTCTTATGACACACACACACATATCTCTGACTTGTACAGCCTCACACAGGCAATGTGATACCACTGCCTACGCACACCATCCAATAGCTGAACTGCCCTGCAGGCTAGCAAAACCTCTTATCTTGTTCACAAGCAGTTTGGACTAATTCTGTTTCCCAGCATCTCCTGCCTGGCCTCAGAACATGCCTCGAGACAATTCACTTATCGGCAGTAAAAAAGCCAGGATGCTCAAAAGCATCGGCACCAGCAACAACATTCCCCTCTCTGAGAAAGTTGACTGATTTGCATTTATAATTTCACCTGTTCTAGAAGAAATGGACAGCTCCACGTCTAAAAAATATAAAATATACAAACATTACATTCAATTGAAAAAGAGTTAAAAGCCAACAGAATCAAATACATTTTGTCCCGAAGTTAACAAAAGCCAAATAAAAGACCACAATTTGTTGTTCCATCTAACCACTGGGGTTGGATGGAAACATCACCACCAGAAGCCCTCTCGTATTTTTAATCATGTTTTTCCCCCTTTCGTCTTGTAAGATCCAAGGGAAGAAACAAGGATTGAGTGAGTCTGCAGTCCTAAGCTTTCTTATTACCCAAGGGGACTTACTTTTGAGTAACCATCTTACAACTGGGCAGGAAGAAGTGTAATGCGACAATCTTCTCTGGAATATCCCCAAGTCTACCCTTCCCTCTTCAACAGCCTTAGTTAGGGCTCTTCCTCATATTCCCCCTAACCAGGAAACCAATGTGTCCTCCTAGCCTTTCCCATGCCACTGTCTTTGTCTCATTTCCAGCTCACAGCAGAGGCAGCTTAAAGTCAACACCAGCACTTTGAAATTTAACATTAAGTTTACCCTCTTGCCCCACAATAACTTTTGCCAAGGACACAACCTAGCACATTTGATCAATAGGAAGCTGGTGATGTGGTCAGGAATTGGGATGTGCCCAGTTCCTAGCCACTTTGGACTGCTGCGAGCACCACCGCCACCCTCCGCTCCCCCATCACTGAATGCTGCTCAGTGTGACCATATCTAGTTTGGGCTGTAGGAGACACCAGAGATGTCGCTGCTGCAGAGACATTTGCTTGCCTAATTCTTGGCCAGCACTTTCTGAGGTTCTTATCGGTCCTAGGCAGGGTCTTTATATATGTACAGGTCTAATGCTCTTTTGAAAGAGCACTGGATATGTGTTCAGAAATAGCTTGGCTGACAGGTACAGACAAGAGAGCACCTGCTCCTGACCTAATACAGGACTAAGCCCGCCATTCAATCTACACTAATTCAGTTATGCTGAAAACAATTAGTGGCTGGGTTTCCTGCTGGCAGGTGGTTCCAGTGAGAGGGAAAATTTAAATGGGACAATCCATCAATCACTTTCCTCATCTTGTTCTGCATGAAAGCTGTAAGGGCATTCATGAGCCTTTTGAGTGAGACTGAACAGGGCTTGACTATTGGGATAGCAAACTGTAGGGATGTTTTTCCACTGGCTGGTGGACGACACTTTAACACGGACATCCGTTTGTTCTCTTAATGCTTCTCCTTATGCAAAGAACAGCTCAAAATCCCATGTAGGAAAAAAAATCTACATTTCTTCCTTCCATCTTTCTGATCTATTTAAAGCACTCTGCCCTCACGATACTTCAGGTTCCCAGAGACACTTCATCCAAAAAGGGAAAAATTAATAATAATACAAAGTTCGTGCCAGTCCTTGTGGCTCCCTCAAAAAATACTTCCACTGCATTGAAATATGAATCCCACAGCCTGTGCAACAACGTTGCTTCCCTGAACCTGTTCCATCAGGGCAGAAAATTAGAAGCCACCTTCATTCCCAAGGGGAAAGAAATCACTTCCTTTTGCAAATCGTCCCCTCTGCCTGGTACATCTTGCTGCAGTTGCTCTAGGGAACAGGGATTAGAAACTGCCCCTAAGCGACAAATCTTATTTTGCCTGCTCTCCGTTTCCTCTAGTCTAGTATCTATAACTACCTCTCTCCAACCAACCCATTTTACCTACTGACATCCTTCTCCACTCAAAACATGATCAAATAAAATCTCATCTCATGCCCCCACCCCTCCTTCCTCGCTCTTCTTCTCCCTCCTCCTTTCTCTGGCTTGGAGTTATTCCGCAGCCATTCTGACAACCCCTCTTCCATCCATCCATCATCTGCTGCACCCTGCAAAGAGAAGGGCTGCTGCCCCTTTTACCCTCTGTGCTCACTTACATCGCCTGCCTGGCCACTCTCCTTTTGGCAGGAAGCACCATTATTTATTTATTCATTCATTTGGTGAAGCTCCAAGGCAAAGAGAATTGTGCACATCAGTTCCATATTATCCGGTTAATCTGTTTTTCTCTTCCTTGCAATCACCTTGCCCAATTTCTAGGACATGCCTAGCTCCAACTCTGCCAGTCCTCTTTCCCCCCAATTCTCAGTTATGGTATTGCGACTGAGCCCACCCACCTCTTCAATCCTTGCAGACACTTTCTGCATGCACCGGATTCCCAACTGACCTCAGTGCAGTGATATTGATTGCCGTCACTGCCCCACCCCCACTGTCTGTTTACGTGTTGTGGTGCTTTCTCTTTCCTAACCCTCCTCTCCCCCCCCCCCAAAGATCCCCCACGTCTCCCTTGCCCTTTGGCTCCCTAAATACAGCCTAAGAGCCTATTTTAGATTGCGCAGCTTTATTGCATCACCCCAGCCATTTTGCTTGGCAGCTCTTCCTTCTCACCCACTTTCCTCCCCGGTCTGCTGCAGTGACAGCAGGCAGAACGATGCTGTGCCTCTACGTTACCTAGGGTTGTCAGCTACAATCTAGAGCTGCTGCATCAAATTATAAATGGAAAAGGATGGGGGAGGGATTATGAATGACCTCCATCTCTCCCAACAGAAATCTCTGGTCTGTCATCCACCCATCTGTCCATCCGTCCATCCATCTGTCCATGTGTCCATGCATCCATCCTCTATTTACCTATATCATCTTGAATCTGCTTTGGCACCTGCCTTCTCCAGAGTCCCCATTTCCCATTTCCAGCTGCCTCACTGCAGCAATTTCACAGCCTCCTCTCACCTCCCCTCCCTCCCAGCCAGGACGGGCTCAGTGCAGCTCCTTCAAATTGCTGCAGTGGGTGATGTGAACTCCCCGCGGCTCCGTTAGTCTGCATCCCCACTTTGGGAGGCTGCAGTGCTCACCTAACTAAACAGTGCTTCCACCCCAACCCCGTTGCTCTAAAACGGAGGCTCTCGTCTCGCTGCAGCTCGCAGATGGTGCTGCACCCGGCGCATCTTCAATCTCGATCCAGGCAGGATGGGATTAAAGCGGGGAAGCGGCCATTGGAAGGGTGGGAGCCAGCTTAGCTGATCAACATCCCAATGTGGGGGTGCGCGCTAAGAAGGCTGTGGGGAGCTGTTCCCGGTGTTGAAATCCTCAGCGCTTACCTGATTGATGACTTCCATCTTTGCTTGGGGAAAGCGAGGGCGACGCAGCAGAGCGCAGGGGAGGTTGGGGCCGGGGGGGGGGGACCTTATCTGGAGCAGCCTCAGAGGGAGGGGCGAAGAGCGTGAAGTGGGGGGAGAGTAATAGCGGTAGGGAGAGATTGGAAGAGCCGGGAGGGATGACGTCAAAGCTACTGGCAGGGGAAGCTAGGATGAGAACCATGTTCTTTCTGGGCAAATGGAGAATACTTTTAGAGAGGGAAATGGAGGTTAAGTTGATGCTAAAGTTAAATTGCTTTTCTGTTTTGATTTTTGCCTTTCAAATAGATGCTGCCTTCAAACAGAATATTGTGTTTTGATATTCTTAAAACAAAGGACTGTCTTATTATTCCCTTATGTTCCAGTTATTACTGTAGCCTCAATGGTTTTGTGTATCTTGTATATATGATTTTTAAAAATCTACAAAAATAGTGTTTTCATTTTGTGCCACTTTTCAAAATCAGAGGATTATAAAAAAAGGAAAGGCAGTGGTAGGGGTATGTTATTGACTACATGAGTGAAACCCATAATTTTGATTAACTGCGACTTTAAAATACATCTTCTGTTAATTGAACAGCAACTTCCATTTTTCCCTAGAAAAGGGAGAAAATAGAATAATAAGAGTTGGAAGGGACCATGGAGGTCTTCTAGTTCACCTCCCTGACTGGCAGGAGATCCTATACCATTCCAGACTTTCTTTGGGCTTGGATGGTGGTCTGGATTGGAAGACCTTCAGCGTCTCTTTCAACTCTTTATGATTCTATTCTGTTATTCTGTTATTCTTTCTACCATCATGGGATGGATACATGTGATCTAGAAAGAATAACAATAACAATTAGAGTTGGAAGGGACACTGAAGGTCCTCCAGTCCAAACCCCCACCCAAGCAGGGAGTCTACATCATTTCAGACAAATGGCTGTACGATCTCTTCTTTAAAATGTACATTGATGAAGCACCCAAAACTTCTGGAGGCAAGCTGTTCCACTGGTTGATTGTTTTCACTGTTAGAAAATTAGTTCTAGGTAGATTCTCTCCTTGATTAGTTTCCATCTATTGTTTCTTGTCTCGTCTTCTGTGCTTTGGAGAACAGGTGGACACCCCCTTCTTTGTGGCAGCCCCTCAAATGTTGGAACATTGCTATCATGTCACCCCCTAGAGTCCTCCTTTTCACTAGACATATCCAGTTCCTGCAAGTGTTTATGTTTCAGCCTTTGGCCCCTTAATTGTCTTGGTTGCTCTTCTCTGCACTTTTTTCTAGAGTCTCAACATTTTTTTTTATATTGTGGTGACCAAAACTGGATGTATTATTATAAGTGTGGTCTTACCAAGATATTATAAAGTGGTACTAATACTTCACATGGTCTCTATCCCTCTGTTAATGCAGCCAAAGACTGGGTTTTTTTGGGGGGTAGGGGAGGAAGGCTGCAGCAAACTGCTGGCTCATATTTAAGTGGTTGTTCATTAGGACTCCTATGCTGCCTTCAAACTTTGCAGTTACTGCTTTTGAGCTGGGTTCCACCTGTTCTATACCTGTACATTTGGTTTTTCTTGCCTAAGTGTAAAACCTTACTTTTCTCACCACTGAATTTCATTTTTTTAGATAGTATTCAAGACTGTTGAGATCCTTCTGGACCTTGAGCCTATGTTCTGGGGTGTTGGCCATTTGTGTCAGCTTGGTGTCATCTGCAAATTTGGTACATTCCCCTTCTATTCCCTCATCTAAGAACTAATACTTAATTTGATATACCTATGAATTTTAGATCAAACTCTAGTGGTTCCATATACCATAGAAAGCTTATTTAAAATGTTACCCACATGATTTTGTAAATTTAAAGGGATTGTTAGCCTTACTCATGAATATATTTTGGATCTTTGATAGGTTTATGTAAACTATAAATATGCACAAAAACTGGGTCTTTGTCCTTGGGTAGCAAATTTATGCCAGAATAGAGAATTTCTAATCTATCAGTACTTTCCTCCCCATAGGTCATCCATTAGAAAGGGCTCTGTGTGGGTAAATCCAAAGCTAATATAGGTCGGATTGAATTCAAAATGGGGTCTCATTGCCTCTACCTTTCTCTTCTGACTCTCTGCCTATCTTGCTGCCTTGGAAGGGACCTCTCAAGCATTTGAATTGAGGGCTTTTAAAACCTGGGTCAGGGCCTTCATACAGCACCCATGTTATCCATATGCCTTGATGGTAATATAAAAGCAATCTAGCTCAAAGGCCCTCTGGGATCAGTGGGTAATAGAGACATTAGCTTATCAATTAAACATTGCAAAAAATCAGCCCAGCTGGAGGACCTAATCTCACCTAGGATTACCAGAAGTCTGCATCTCCTCCTTTTTGTCCTCCATCCACCAGACATAGCCTTAAAATTATATATTGTTTAGCTTTCAGAGTATCTTGTTTTTTTTAAAAAAAACACATTTGTTTCCACAATAATACGCATTCAAAATTTGATGCATTTTGATTGTGTACATTGTTTGCTTCGTGGCTTGCCTTGTCTGTTAACAGACTTGGCAGCGTACAGTTAGGTTATTTATTCCCTGATTTCTGCAATTGGCTTCAATCCGGCCCCTTCAAATCTATGATCAGTGTAGTCAGAAAATCTCATGACCAGTCATACATTTTTATGGTGAAATTCAAAAATGTGTCATCAATTCTAAATTATCACTAGATAATAATGTCCTTGCAAATAAAGATTGATTAGAAAAATATTGCAATTGAAAATCTGGCCTTTCTGACACTGGGAAAAAACATAATTTAATATACATGTAGGCCTGAATAGCTACCCTCCTCCAGGTTTCCTTTAACATGATTTAAGATGCAAACAGGGAAGAAATTTGAGTGTACCTGTCCCTTTCAGTGCTGTCAAACTAACTCCAATAGCCTCAGATAGCTTGAGCAACAGTGATTGATGCTGGGAATTATAATGGTTGAATTATAATCTCTGAAGGAACAGGTTTCCCCACTGTAGGCGAAAAAAGAAATTCCATCCAGCTACAGCAGGAAAAAAAAGAGGAAGAAGGAAGCAAAGTCACCCTTCCTCAGCTTTACTGGCATGTGTTCTTTTTCCTTCATCCTCTCCCTGAACTATTTCCATCCTGCTTGATCATTAAAAACATTCTGTATTTTCTCCTCATCCTTAGAAGTAAAATAAGGATAAGGAGAAAATAAAACCAGATTCAGGTGAAACACAGAATATTATGGCCTGTCTTTCAGTTTCAAGACCTGAAGCTATGCACTCTACAAAAATATTCAAGGAGCCTTTTGAGCTGAATAGGGAGATAAAATAGTATTTTAAGAATGTACATTTTAAAAAAATATGTTTTCAGGGGACTTTGGTCCTAAGAGGGTAATTCTACTTAGTTTTGCCTTGCAAGGAGGAAATACAATCTGTTAAAAGTATTTTTTATCAACAAAGACCAACAGTCTCTTTTGCTTTTGCCCCTACCCCCCTTGCAAATGCAGAAAATTACATCATCTTTATTCAGTAGCTGGCTGTTGAATGTGGATAACTTGGGCAACCTTGGGCAAATTCAGGAAATTAGATGAAAGTTACCCATTTTTAATTTAGGGAAATCAGAATTTCCTGGATTGGGAGGTTAGTCTAGTATGTATGGCAATAGACATAGGGAAATCTTCTATGAGCACAATAGATTGGATTAAGTAACATCTGTAAAAAGGTTTTTTTCCAAATTCATACAATTTCATCATGATAGCCTTCCCTTTAATACTTCGGATTCCCACCCACAGACAACTTCCCCCAAATCATACACATTCTTTCAATTCAAGGGAGTATACGAAGAGGAACTCCAGAGGTTGTTCTGGATTCTTTATTATATAAAGCTCAGGATACCAAGAGCATTTGTGGGATGTTGACCTCATTTATCATTATGGGAAGCTGGGAAAATACAGTATAAAAGCTGAAATCCAAAGTATCTGGAAGGTATGAGGTTGGAAAAACAACTATAAAAGAACTGGTTGTAATTAGTGGACATCAGGGAAAAGATGGAGAATAATTACTTTCTCTCTCTCTTTTTAATATGATCTGGCAAAATAGCTTCCCATCCCAGATCTTTTAAACAATATCTATTGTTTTTGATGAAAAAAAGTACAACTAATTGTATGGGAATTCCAGTTCAACTCCAGAACCCTTTCTATGCCATTTTTGGAAGAGCCAAAGCCTGGAAGATAAAGAGCAGACTCTCTAAATCAGGAAAGCTTATTATCCAGTCTTTCTAATAATTGTTTCTGCTACGGTCAATGTGAGGACGGCGTTTGACTTCTTAACCCTGAACTCCATTGCTTTTTAAATAACCATAACCATCGTAGCAATGTTTTGAACAGTTCTGCAGCCACTGATTCTTTGTGCCCTGCTGGGAGGGCATTTTTTGGTCAATAAGTGGTGATGCAGATCATCTCGTCAGCCAAGTCCTCTTCTTCACGGGAACGGAAGCTTTCCTCATCGCTATAAACAAGGCCTAGACTCTCAGCTCCGCTATGTTCCCCATCACTGCTGTACAGAAGGTGGCTTCCACCACCTCGGCTGGTACTATCACCACCAGCAGACTTGCAACTCAACAAATCCGTGGCAGCACTTTCCATTTCATCCAGAGTCATGTGGCAGGCATCAGCAATCTCCCGCTTGGTAAAGGCCACAAAATTTGGGTCCTGTGCGTACATGCCTAGACCTTCGGAGATGAGCACCTAGGAGACAAAGAAGAAAGGCAAGTTTAGTATTATGGTCCACTGAGAGGTCAAATAGGATGAGAAAGTTTGCACTGCTCCATCCTGGTCCTGCCACTGGTCATCCATGAGAGAGATCAATGTGGTCCCAGTATTATACCTGAAAACTAACCAAAAAAGGATAATTTACTTGCAGATCATTTATTCCAAGGCTTCCAACAAGTGAAGATCTAAAATGGAAGACTGGGAATTGTTTGCTCTCTAAAATACCTTGGTCAAACATTCTGTCCTACAGCAAACTGACAGAGGAAGGAAATGACAGGTGTGAAATATGGAAAGGAGAAATTGTTGAACCGGATCTTCATTTCGGATGTCAGAAAAAAAATGAAGAAAGGAGAGAAAATTTGGCAGAAATAATGAGAGTAATCTCGGCAAAAGCACTAATGATAACAAAAGTGAAGCTGATAAATAGAGCAGATAAAGGGTTTCGAATTGTTATAATGAACAACAAGTTCTTAAGAGAAATCCACATAAGACTTAATCAAGAAAACATTTAGAATATAGACTTTACAAATGGCAAGAGATATTGGACTACACTATCTCTGGAAGGATACAGGATGATGAAATGAAATGTCACAATAAATTTTAATTAAATGTAGTTACATTTTGAGTGCTATGTACAATGTAATAATAGCTATAGTCAAATAAATGATTAATAATGATAACAAAGCATTTATATATACTGGATTGATAATATGAAATTTTATACAATACTATAAGTGAGGATATGGAGATGATGTTGAAAAGCATTTTTATAAAAGTTAAACAATTTTATATAGAATAGAATATAAAAATGTAATATCATTGGATGATTTCAGGGGTGATGTAATTAATTGTCAAAATATAAATTTACTTTAAATTTAATATGCTTTAAGTTGAAAGGATGTAATAATAGTTAGGCTTAATGGATGTTTAATGATCAATTTGTATATAAGTATATTAGATTGACGATACTAATAATGGGGGGAAAACATGGAATTGAAAATTATTAGATAATGTTATCAATGCTAAAATAATAGAATGATGTCACAATAAATTTAGTTAAATATAGTTAAATTTTGAGTGTAATGAACAACGTAACATGGAATTGGAAACTATTAGATAATGTTATCAATGCTAAAATAATAGAATGACTTAGAATAGGAGGAAGCATAATAACAATGTATACAAAGATACCTTGATTGTCAATATGTGAATTTTGATAAAATTCAAGTGAGGACCACGGAAAGGACACAAAAAGACTTTGTAACCAATTGACACCCTGTGTGTAATTGAAGAGGCTTTTATGTTATATGCGTTGTGTGTTTGTGTTTGTCTGAAAATAAAAAAATTATTTAAAAAAACAAAAACATTCTGTCCTATATTCAGTTCTCTATACTGGAAGGACATGTGTACCGAATTACGACTCCATGAAATCTGTCACTTCTCAGCCTTTGAAAGGCTTTATTTGGCAGAAAAGGCTACACAATGTAGCTCTCTGGTTCACCTTAGTGTTGAAAATTTATTTGTAACAATTTGGATAAGCTTAATATAACACAGCTACTCATTAACATAATTTTTCTTCACTTTTTCATATACTTTTGATTTTTCTTTCTCTACACCCTTTTGACACATTGTTTTTTTTTTTTTCCTGTTTAATTTTTTGGGGGTATATAATTTACATTATGAGAGTTTAAATAGAAAGAAATGCAGCCCTTTTATTTGTGTTACTGCTTGTGTTATTGCTTGTGCAACTTGTATCTTTAGTGTGATAGTCTAAATGAAAGTACTTGAAGGAAACAGAGATCGGTCCCACACTCACCGCCTCCACCAGACTGTCTGCGCTGCCAGATCTGCCACCGGAGCTGTGCCGGAGTGGGCTTGGAACCTTGAGGCTTCCGTAGGTGTGGCAGGTCAGCTCGGCTTCATTCCTGTACCAGTGGGCATGCGACATGGGTGGAAGGCTGCTGCTATTCTTTTCCCAGCTGTATCCTGGCACCCTCTCCTCCTCCACTAGGATGAGCGGAGCATAGAGCAGCCGGCCTCGTTTTGGAGGCGTGGCCCATGATTGCGAGGAAGATGATGTTGAAGTGTGGCTGCCACTGTGCCATGAGCTATACTTGCCATAGCCCTGGTGGGACTGAAAGAGAACGGGAAACGCAGTCAGCCTAATAACAGTAGTGCTGCTGTGCTTTTTAACAGCGTTTCGGTTTACAAAGTAAAAGGCCAGTTTAGTCTTTTGACAACTTGAAATCCAAAATCACTGTGGGCAGAGCAAGGCCATCTCAAGTTGACACGGTCTTTTCCTGCCCTGCCCACAATGATTCAGTGTCTGGAACCGTATGTGGAGAACTTTTGCCAATCAGTGAACCGTTTGGAGCTACAGTAGAGGAAGAAATGCTCCAAGGAAAAGCAGAAGCAGCTTGGTGCGCTCACTGATACTAGAGCATAGTGGGAGAGAAGAGCCATGAAAACTGGGATACTCCAGGTAGATAACAGTGCAGAGAAACAATGTGTGTTTATTTTCTTCTAGGTTGGAGAAGCTGTTTGGAACTAACTTGCAATAATTTTCAGCCAGCATGCTGGCAAGGTATTTGGAAATTTATTGGAAAGAGTGGGCGTAAATGGTTTGACGCATGGTACAATCAAATAATGGAACAGCCAATGATAGGAACAATATTAACCTGGTTTGATCATAAAGCAACCATATTACAAGTTCAACTACTGTCACATATTCTCTGTGAAGAAAGGTGAAGCATTACAGAAGACCATCCTGAAATGTTCAGTTGAGTTTACATACAACATGACTGCTAAAATGGACACAGCAGAGGTGGATTGCTCCCGGTTCGGCCCGGATCGGGTGAACCAGTAATAGTGGCAGCAGGAGGCTCTGCCCACCCGCCTGGACGCTTCTGAGCATGCACAGAAGCATCGCACGCGAGTGCAAGCACACAGACGAGTGAATCGGTAGTAAAAAAAATTGGAAACCCACCACTGGGAGACAGCATATCATTCAGCTAGGAGAGGCCAAACTGGTGTGTGTGTGTGTGGGAGAGGAGTTGGAGAGAGAGAGGGGTGGGGGTGGGGGAGAGAGACAGAGAGAGAGACAGAGACACTTACACTTGTTTTCAGAGTTCAGGTTCATCCCTACAACACATGAAGCAATCTTAATAGAATGTCTGAGTCATAAACGGTCCTCACATACTGAGAGCAACAGGGAAGGAACTCAAAGAGCAAAAGAATATTGTTTTCCAAGAAGGATCTTGCTGCTTCTTAGAAAGAAGACTCTATTCATGCTCTTTCACCTGCACGTGTGTTCGACCCAGTGGTGCCTTTTGGTGGTAGGTGCCTGGGATGGGGATGTCATCGCAGCTGTCTTGACGCTGCAGGCACTGGATGCTGAAGGCTGGTTTGCGGCCTGGCCAAAGAAGGAAAGTGACGGAAGAGCAGGCGTTAAGTGGCCATTGGCACAGGACCACCTTCTACTAGCCCCCTGTTTAGCTTAGTCAAATATATACTCTACTATATATATTTATTCGTTCACTAAATGTATAACGGCTCCTCATCATAATTTTTTTAAAAGCTAAACATAGTATGACTACACACTTTTCTAAGACCACAAGGAGGAATGCAAGTGAAAACACAGTGGATAAAGTAAATCTACAGTTGTTTATAGCCATTCTAACCAATGGACTATTCAATTGCATTTAGTTCTTCACTTGAAAGCCTGTGTTTCCAAACTTTTCCCGTTTGTCTTGAAATTGTACCGTTTCCAAACTTAATTTTATCTCCTATTCTTTCCCCCAGCCTGTTGCCATTCATTGGTCCTAAAGAGACTGTACAAACATTGTTGTTTCGTTTGTAGATACCGTACATAGTTTTCTGTGGTGTGATAGACAAATATTCCTGCAACTAAGACAGGTTTGCACAGTTTCTTGCCTCCCTCTTCCAGCTACTCTCCACCTTACACCAAATCCCCATCATCCTGACCTGCGGGAGTGGCAGGCAAGAGGCGCCGGCGCTTGGTCTGCCTCCCGTCCAGGACTCCTTTGCCCGGTCTGCTGTTGAGCCGATGGGAGAGCAGAGGCAGAGAGCCCCCGTAGCCACTCTGCCAGCGATGCTGGTGGGACTGAGGGTTGTGCAGATGAGGCTGCCTGTATGAGAAATGCAACCACATAGTTCAGCCCATTATGTGGATTATTCCCAATAATTGAATTTATTTGAATGTGTGAAAGATCAGATGAGACAACTGGGCATTTTTATTGGAGTGGCAAACTCATCTGCTCAGTTCCAAGGTAGTTGAATTTAAGCCTGCAAAGCATAAACTGAGATAGCCAAGAGCCAACTGCAATATGCGATCCCTCAAAAATAACCCCTCCATCTGCATAAAGTGGCCAGAAGCAAACTGTCCTGGATAAAGGACACAGTCTGGTAAACTAAAATCAGGGATTATGACGTTCTGACCATGAAGAGAAATCAGCTTGGACTTTATCCAAGTCCAGTCCAGGCACAAAAATAGGAGGACCAAAGTGCTTCCTATTCAGAAAAGCAGGTAAGGTGGGTAGTTCAGTCTAGCTGAGCAAGTAAAGCAAGATTTGGGACACACCGATGACAACCATAGCTCCCAGTATTTGTTCTATTGAAGGCCTTCTTGCAGAAACAGTGGAGTACTTCTCCCATATTCAGATCACATTTATTAGCTCTTAAGGGAGATATTCCTGGCTCCCGAGTACAACTTTACAGACACGGTGGCTGATCTTGTAAGCCTTGTACTTTTGCATTGCCCTTCTGCTTCACACCATTGTTTTTACGAGTTTGGGGATTATGAAGTATCCTCCAAGTCAGACATAGGTTCTGAAGAATTAGAAGGCTTAGTTTTGCCCCTACTCGATGCTCAAGTTCTATTCTTTCAGGTGAGAGGACATCCTCCAAATGTTCTGCTCATCTGACCTTTTGTCCTCTGCTGGTGAAAATATCCAGAGGGACCATATATAGACTGTGGACATGGCATTGGAAGAGATATTATTTATCTACTGGATAGTTAACCCCCCCCAAAAAATATGGAAGTGGAGTACCAAGAAGAAAATCCAGCATGCATGCGCAGAAGTGTCACATACATGCGCGCATGAGCAAACTGGTAGTGAAAAAAAAATGGAAACCCACAGCTGTAACACTTACGTGCCATGTGGGGGCAGGTTTTCAGAGTCTTCCTCCCGGCTATAGTTTCCTCGCTCAGCTGAGGTGTCCTCTATACAAGCTTCAGTATTGTTAACTACTTCTTCTACTGTTGATGGGAAATTGGAGCGTTGCCTGGATAGAATTATATGGTTGTGAGAAATCGCAGTCTCCCAAGCTCTTTCCCCTCCCATAATTTACTATGCCCCACTGAATTTACAACTACCTTCTTTCCTCCCCTGTCCAAAAGCCCATTCAACCCTTCAGCACCTGTTTATCCTGCGTTGAATGGAAACAGGAGGCAAGTCAGCAGGCTCATCACTGACACTAATGTTCTCTTCATAGGGCTTCAGCCCATTTAACACATGGGAGGAGCTGGTCTTAGAGAGGTGCTGAGAGGCCACAGTCTTGTCTTCTTGTTCTGTTGGAGTCTCAGCAACTGAGGCATGGCGCTCAGGGGCTTCACTATATAACTCAGAACTCTGAAGGAAAAAGGAAGGAAGGAAGCCTTAGAAAGCAATACTTTTCCTGTTGTCCATTGCTGTTCCTGGATAGCTTAATATGTTATACGTGTGATCTAGCCAGATATTTTAAACCGAGCCTGTTCTTTCAAATCTATGTGCCAACCTCAGTCTTACTTTCGGAGCTTCTTTTCCTTTGTCAAATTCGCATGCCTGCAGCTTTCTAGTCCTTGGTGCTCTTTGCTCTGATGCAGTGGCAGGTGGCAGGCGGTGCGCCCCGGTACAGGCGTACCAGATCCTGCCCGGAGCACCGGGTACCGTTCTGGTACAGTGCTCCAGAGGGCCCACCCGCCTGCCCAAGCTCCTTACCGTCTTTTAAAGCTGTCGCATGCGCTTGCTGTGCGCGTGTGCTGCACACATGCATGTGGGTGACGCTGGGGCCGTTCCAACCATACTGGTTGGAACAGAATCCAGAACCCACCACTGCTCTGGTGTCTCCCCGTTTTCTTTAGACTGTATATGTATCATTCCCAAAATAGCAGTCCTAATTATCCTTTCTGTAATCAGACCAAATTGATATCCCACTCTGATTTCCAAAGTAAAATCAATATCAGTTGCACCACTGGGAAACCCAGGCCTTCAGAAAAAAAACATTTATTTATAAAGAATTGTGATTAATGGCATCTTTCAGTTTATATATGTTTGTATGTTTCGCCCACGCCCTTATGACCACTCCCAGCTTCATCTGCTCTGTTTAAACTATTCTGCAGCAAGCAGCTTCATTGATGGGAGCGCTATCTTCCACAATCTTACACGCATTTGGATTTATTTTTTTTGCATTAAGTATAATTCTGGAAGGCAAGGCATTTTTGCATGGATTTAGCAGTTGCACTTCAGGTTTTTCTGTATTTTCCTTGTACTGTTAACAATCCTTAGATGAAAGATAGTGACCCAACAAGAGAAAACATATGAGAACCCTTTTATATGTTGCCCTTTGGGTGCCCAGATCTGAGATGTGTCAAAACAACCCTGACAAGACTTTTCGGCATGGCTGATCACAGGTCTTTCTACTCATCCAACTGGACACAAATGACATTGTAAGACACGCATGACCCATCCAGCATATGAAGGTTTAAGAAGAAGAAAAGAAATACAGGGAGGTCAAAACAGGGAATCTAACCCATTATCTTAAATGTCTCTACGTTAATACATAAAGGATGAGTAACAAGCAACACCAGTCAGACCTCATGAGACAGAAAGGCCAGTATGATAAAACAGTGATTACAGAAACGCAACGGGATGGCTTGAGAGGTGCAGCTTGCTTCAGAGGAACAGTCAACATCAGAGAAAAGGCAGGTTGGTGCTGTTTAAAAGGTATGAACTTCCCTATAGCTAGTCTAATTCACTGATGGTAGTACAAGTGTTGAAAGCATCTGAGTTAATATAGCAGGGCAAGCTAATAGAAGCAATAACTTGCTACAAGTCTGTTATAAATCATCAAACTAGTCAGAAGAGGAAAAAGCTTCACTGAAGTCCCAATACCCCTTGGTGTATTTCGGAAGGGAGGTTTCAACTATTTAGATATCTATTGGAAGATAAAGTCTACCAAACGTAAGATGTCACATACATGTTTTACTCGTCCTTAGTGATGATTTCTTTTTTCAAATGATTGAGATAGGCACTAAGGGATCTGCTGTCTGGGATTTGATACTTACTAACCAGGACGAGATGATTAAGGATATTAAAGTGGTAGGAACTTTGGGAGCAAGTAACCATACATTCCTACAACTCTTGATTTTAGTAAAAAAAAGTTTCATAAAAAACAAACTCCAACCACGCATATTAGAAAGGCAAATTTTAATGAAGTAAGAAAAGCGCTATAGAAATAAAACCTTAAAAACAAAAATGTAGGTGAGGGTGACTTTCTGAAGAGGGAATTAAGGGTTACATAGCCTCCAACAATACTAGGAGGGAAGAAAACTAGGAAACGCCTAAAGAAGCCCATGTAGTTGACTACAGAATTCAAGAAGGAACTGAGAATAAAAAAGGATGTTCACTGGAAACAGAAGGAACAGCTAACAAGCAAGGACCACTTACAATGCTTCAAATGAGAAGTGTAGGAACCAGGCCACTTGAAAGTGTCTTGAAGACAGTGCTATGATTGCTAAAAGTTAGTAAGTATATGTCAAAAATAGGTCCTGAGAAACAAATCTTGCATTTCTTGGCAAGGTAACTTAGATAAGGAGAATGCTGAGAATCTGAGTTACCCATCTTTCAGCAGAGTTTTTGACAAGGCTCCATACAATGTTTTCACTGATAAACAATTCAAAGGTTGTTTAGATGACACAGCATGAAGGTGGCCAAGGAAATGGCTGGTTAACTATACCCAAAACAATGAGCATGAAATGACATGAAAACCTGATCTGGAAATTGGAAAGCAGTAACTTATGGGATCCCACAAGGATCTGTCTTGGGGACAGTATTATACAATATCTTTATTAATGACCTGGATAATAGGTGGATGATGCAGAAATTGAAGGTTTGGTCTCTACACTCAAAAATACAGAATGAGATTGCACAGGTGAGAAGTCTGAACTGAGAGAAACAAGATGTCCTCCAAAAGGGAGATTTGTGGCTTTGCAGCAACATCATACAAGGAAAAGGACTTAGTCACTGAGAACAAGCTGAACACGAATCAGCAGTGTGAGGTAGCTGCTAAAAGAGCTAATATAGTTATGGGCTTCATCGAAAGAAGCATTGCACAAAAGGTGCATCAAGTACCTATATTCTTCTACTCCAAACCGGAGTACTGTGTAGCAACAAAGATTATATAGGAACTTGAGGATATATCTACCAAAACAGTTTAAAGAAACTTGGGATGCTCCATTGGAGAAAAGATTAATGGGAGACTTGATACTGATTCATGATGTTAAAAGGTACCATGGGGAACTTGTTAATGTCCACAGAAAGTAGAGACAAAAATAATAGCTACAAGTCGCACCAACCTAGATTTCTTTTTAAAATACAAACAAAAACTTCTAAATGGTAGGATCTGTACAACAGTGGAAGTATTATGGGGTTGAGGGTTCTCTATCTTGGGATATTTTTAAGAGCATGGACCCTCTTGAGCCTAGTTTAATCAGTTCTAATGCAAATTGCAGAGGGATTGTTTAAAAGTCCACGTAGTCTCTTCCAATTCCACAATTTGATGATAATCCAATATTTTAGGGTTTGAAGTTGGATAAGAAATTGTAATGCCCAGGCTCAACACTCATAAACTGAATATGAAACAATGCAATCATGAAAAGGAGAATGAACAATGGGTGTCCACAGGGAGGGGCTCAAAAAAGTATAGATGGCAGCCCCAATCATACAATCAAACACTTTTTACATGCATGGTTGTGGCCATCATTCTGGCTTTTTTAACCCCCTCCCCCCTTGCGAACACCCTTGGAATAATCTGAAGTAAATGTAAACTTTGCTCACTCACAGAAAATTAATTGCTGTATATTCTTTAGCTCCAAACCTGCTGGAAAAAGATGGGTCTCTGACTTTCTAGCCCCGTCAAGCTAGAAACACATTATAAGTCTGCAGACAGAATTCTCACTCCCTTTCTCCCAAAATCTCAAATTCTCTCTTCTCTTCTCTAGTTCATAACACCATATTGTACATGCATCTGCTCTCTTAGAAACTTAGTAGCAACCTTTTCCAATTTCAGCAGAGAAGAGTAGGTGTGGAAAAACAGAACTGGCTAGCTGAATTTGCAATTAGCTGGAGGGGCACTAGGATTTGACTTTCAAAATAATTCATCTTTTAAAATCTATTCATGTTATTTCCATGTTGAAAACCTGTCTTAACTTAAATAATGATATCGAACCAAATCAAAGCCAAAGGAAAATCAATGAGCAACTAGTGCTTGGAGTTAAGTGCTCTGTTAACACTCTCCAGGGATCCCATGCTCTTGAGTGGGTTTTGTGGTACACTTGGCTATAATTCTCAGCTTATTAGAACTTGTAGTCCACATGTTAGAGGTGCACCATGGGAAGCTGTGCAAAAACAAGCTGTATGATTAAATAAAAAGCTGGGCTACCCCAACCGGAGAAGAAAATTAAGCATTTTTTAAACCCCAGTTCCAACAAAATTATTTCCCAAATGGAATATTTTATTATTTATTAGCTTTATATCCTGCCTTCTTTTTATAGAAATATAATTTTTTTACAATAATAAACCATGAGAGATGGATTGAGTTGACAGAGACCACCAGTCTCAGGGTCACCCAGCCAGTTTTCATGTCTAAGGGACAACTAAAACTCATGATTTCCTAGGACCTTCAGCCACTATGTCAAACATAGCAAAGCATAGGTTTTACTATGAATATGAAGCTAACTATACTCTACTCCAAAGAAGGTTCCAATAAACAGTAGCCTTGTTCTAGATTGATAACAGTCATCCACACAATGGACACCTCATTCTTACTAAACTAGCAAAAAACGTTTTCTCACTTCAGAGAACAGAGCTCACATGAGTGAAAGTTCCTCCATGCAAAAATATTTATCTCCTGTAAATACATTTTTAAAAACCTAATGTGTCAGAAAGGGTTCCAACCCAGCATTCTTCCTAATCTATTTTTTTTTCTTTTCTTTGAAGAAAAATCAATAAAGTGCTTTCAACCTTGTAACCTTTTCACAACTACAAATTTGCTTCCTTAAATCCAACTGGAACAAAGGCTTTACCTTGTAAAGGGCTGTCTCTTCCTCAATGATTTTCTCCTCAACTTCTTCCTCCTCTTCTTCCTCCTCCTCTTTTCCTTCCAGGTCACAGGACATTGCTCTGCGGATCTCAGGCCCTAGATCTTGTAAGCAGCTCAGTCCAGCCTTAATGGGGGGAGGTCACAAAACAAAAAGATCAACTATCTGTGTTTCAGGGCCTCCTCATCTGACCATTTAAGGGCGGGGTCTCCAACCTTGGCAAAGCTAGCTGAGGAATTCTGGGAGTTAAAGTCCATAAGTCTTAAAGTTGCCAAGGCTGGAGACCCCTGATTTAAGGGATTGGTCTTAAAAGTGGTAGGGTTACCTGCAAAGCGGAGGAGTTACTTGGGGATCCATCTGGTCCAAGCAGTCCCTTTTCTTTGCGCTTACGGAATTTACGGAAATAATCTTGAATCAGGAATGTGGCATAAAATTTTCCTACAGTTATCTCCTCCCCTGCCAGTGGAAGAGGCAAGCATTTAGGAATCTGTGGCTAAGTTCAAAGCCTAAAAACCTTGAGGTGATGTTACAGAAATGTTTGGCTTTTTCTTTTAAACTACAAGAGAATAGCACCACTGTTCTTGTAGTGAGTGCGTTTTGTTGTTTTCAAGGATGACTTCCATTTTGCATCAAGAACAGTTATCAGGAAAAAATATTTTTGTTACACCTGCAGAATCTTAACTGGTGCAGCACCAAACAAGTCTTAACAGCTGTTAAAATTCTGTGAATATTTAAGTGGCCCATTAAGCTAACCTAATGTTTAATCTTTCCTCCACTCCTGACTTTCTGGGGACTTGATAAGAGATTAATTTAACAGAAAGGACGAAGGAACACTGACCTTCTGCAACAGGTAACACCTCATCCAGTATTTTGGGTTTAGTCCGTTTCCAGATCTTTTTGATGACAGAACGGAGTTCCCTATTGGCCATATCCAGGTCTCCTATAAGAGAAGAGAAGAATAAGATTTTATTCCTGATTCCTCTAAGTTATCCAAAATACCCCAAGTAGTTGGGAACTAAGAAAAACAAATAGTGGGAATACAGTCAGATGGAGGTGAAATGAATTAGGGAAGAAAAGAAAATGGGGAAGAAAAAGATTTCTGGTTTAGATATGTGATCTATAAACGTCTTCCCAGCCTTATAACTATAGCTGTATTCCCGTTGTAGCCTAACACACCTGGAGAAAACCAATTTAAATGGCAGGCACAAAGCCTCACTTTCATTGTCATCTGTTGTAATAAAACAGAAAGGTTGGCTCTTGAGAACAGCATATTGGGACAGCCTTAGAACATACGATTCTAAAACAGCCGCATTATTTTACGGTATCACAGACTTATCTAATTTCTTTTCCGCTATTCCACAAAACAAAAGCAGGAGAAAAAAGTGGAGAGAAGGGAGGAGTCTGTGGGATTAGGGTAGGTAGGACATAGGAGGAGCTGTTGAGAACAGGGAAAAGGTTTGTGGAAGCTTAACTAGAAGCCTGAAAAAAGGAACTCTCTTCATGTACAAAATACTTCTCTGTATTAAATTAGTGCTTTACCTTCTGTCTTGATCTTTAGTGATGTACGCACCAGAGCAAAGAGGGTGGCATTGAAAGTGACAGTTCCATCTGAGTTCAATGGCATGTTCATGGCCACCAGCCTCTAAAAGATAAATTGAATCAAGAATCCCTGTAATCTTCTGTTAGTGGTCACTATAGTCCAGATGAATCTGATTTTGTTGACTTACTTTGCAGGCTACGCGGTGGGGACAGAGCTTCCCAAAACCCAGAGGTGGCTGTATCCGGCGCAATAGGGTCACCACATCCAGATGCTTGATGTAACCTCTGGAAGAGCAACCTTTATTTAATTAAGGCTTCCTCTACCTGATGTCCTTTAGTTTTGATGAAATATTCTCATCACCTCCAGTTCCCATGGTGAATGGGAAAATGTGAAACACATGTCATCTATCATTATAGGCTGCAGGTATTCTAAATTAATCTGCATGAGCATACATTACATTTTCACATGTATTAAGCACACGAATAGCCAAGCATTATAAAGGAACACTATTTTAAAAGTATAGATTTAAACCAGAGGCCCATTAATTCAAATGTTTATCAAACAGCAGCATAGAAAGTAATAATGATACGAAACACATTTCAAAGAACATTTTAAATCAGAAAGATGTAGGAAATAGACAGTGTCACTACTAGGAAAACACACTTTGACTTGTCTCAATGATGTTGCTATTATTTTAACTGAAATCCATGAGGGAAACAGACTTAATCATCCTCAGCTGTTGAGTGACATTCTTTTCCTTAGTTAGAAACCATCCAAAGAAAATCCTCAGGGTGTGTAAAATCTGTTAGGTTTTGTCACTCAGCATCCTGAAGAGAAATTGACTGTCTTGCAACAAATAGAGGCAGGAGAGAGTCAGCAACTGGGATACTCGATGTCACAATTATAGGTCTGTGCCATTTCCAGATGGATGGAGAGTCGTCTAACTCAGCACTGAGGAAAGACTCTCAAATAGTAAAATCATGATCTAGAAACGATAGTACCAATTCCTCAGGCAGGACTACCACTTATATTTCACTTTCAAAATATTAACTCACTATATAATCTACAATGCCTTTTGTGGTATGCATCAAAGCTATCGAAAGAAAGTAATATTGTCTCTATTGTCTCTGGTAACAGTAGAACACTAGAAATTGTGCAGCTTAAGAGAAGTTAAAGATTTCTCCTTATTGTCTGTGATGGAAAATTCTGGAAGATACCGCTACTATTTCTAAAAGCACTTGCTGAAACTATTTCAATAAATGGAATTAAGTTTCTTACTTGGCAGCTGGATCATATTCCGACCAGATCCTCTTGAACTCATCGAGGTGGTGGGGACCCAGAATGGACCAGTCCCGAGTGAGATAGTCAAAATTGTCCATGATGACAGCAACAAAGAGGTTAATGATCTAATAGATTAAAATGAGGAGGCAGTAAGAGCAAAAAATCAGAAGCAAGCAGCTTGATCCTGTGAAGGTTATTTAGAAATAAGTCCGGTTGGGCTCAGCAAGTGTTCATAAAACCGTACTCAAGTTGGAAAGGAATTGATGCCAGAGCGCCTTAGTGAGAGTCAGCAGGTCTTTCTAAGGGTCATTGCTTTGATTTGGGCTTGGGACATATTCAATAACACAACAGAAAGTGTGCTGACATTGGTAGGATGTCTCTCAGTATTCTGGACTGTCATTTGCCTCCCCTTTGGCTGGGGATGAGGGGAGCTATATTACATTGTATTGCATTTGATTGAAAGACATTTAGTTAGAGAACATCACTTGCCCACAATGCCCTTTCTTTTCAACAAGGAGAGTATGCCCCACATTTGGGATAGGAGGAGGCCTTTTTGTCAAAGAACGTTCATGAGCATCAATCCTCCTCATTTTAGCAATTGAGCCTGAACCAATGGGGAATGGAAATGGGATAAGCCACACACAGATCATTGGTATCATTAGTAACAATGCAAGAGCCTCATCTGAGGCTGAAACAGTGCTGTTGCTCCTGCTGTTACTGACTAAGCAGAGAAACAGGAGAAGCACATTATAGGATCTGTGCAACAGAGATGAAACAGCAGCTAGAGGGGGGAGAGCAATTTTAAAGAGATAAACTGCAGGAATGGAGATAGCTAAGCAGCACCCACTCTGGCTCCCAGCTGTTAATTTGCTTCCAATTGCAGAAACAACTTCAAGATGACACATATGTTCTCCTAGTTAGGTCTATTTTCACGCAGCACAACCGGTGCATCAAAACTGACATGCATGGTGGGAACCAATGTTTTAGTTTGGCAGTTATAATGAGATGGATCTTGGCTCTGCAGAAGAAGGGCTAGGCTGATAGAGCTAGAATCCAGCTGCTAAATGGGAAGAGCAGAGGGTACTCTATGCCAGGAACTCACCAGGAAGGCACACAGCATGAAGAAGCTGATGAAATAGACAATTGCAAAGTTGCTACCACAAGTGAATTCCTCCCCAGGTTCATAATCAGACTCAGGGTCACAGCGCTTGCCAGGCAAGCTGGCCAACATGATCTCCTGCCAGGCTTCCCCTGTGGCACACCTAGAAGGAGAAGATGGGGGAAAACAGGTTGAATGTATCCTGCCAGAACAGAGAGAAGGTAAAAAAGTATGGAGCAAACAGACAGAAAAAGCCCTCTTTGAATTTCTTTGGGGGATGATTTAGGAGATGCACCTGATGAAAGTGCAATGCTGGGGGGGGAAGACTAAACAGAGTCAAATACTATTACTGTGTTTCCCCAAAAATACGACATGTCCTCATAATACAGCCATGCCACATTTTTCTGTTGGGCAAAAATATAAGCCCCCACCCCACATATAAGCCCCATGGACAACCCCCCACCTCCGGCCAGGCAGAGCGCCGCTCACCAACCTAGCAGTATCCCGAAGGTGCCAAGCTACGGGAACCTGGGGGGAGGCAAAGGTGATCGTGTTGCTTGGCGCCTTCGGGATACCGCTAGGTTGGTGAGCAGGGCTGTGCCCAGCTGAAGAGGGGGGTTGCCGGGTGACTGCTCTCTTGCGAGCGGGCTCCTAAAGACTCGGGCACAGCCTCATGGGCAAATGGCAGCAGCGCAAGACAACAGCCATGAAGCAACCAAGCTCACGAGCAGCCACCTGGCAAACCCCCTTTGCAGCCGGGCACAGCGCCATTCACTGACCTAGGGGTATTGCCAAGCCGCGTGAGTGCCTGTTCGCCGCCGCCCAGCTCCCGTGGCTTGGTGCCTTCCAAATGCCAATGAATGGTGCTCTGCACGGCTGGAGAGGGGGGTTGCGCGAGTGGCTGTTCCGCTCTCGCTCACCCACCTCCCAGTCTCACGATGCATGGCCCAGCTGTCATTACGGAGCCAGGGCACCTCCGCTGCCACCGCTGCCCTCCCAGCTTGGCTTTTTTCACGGCTTCCAACCCGAGTCTTTTGGCAGTGGCCGCTCTGGCACACGCTCTATGGTTGTACGCTGTGCAGGCAGCTGGCCCAAACATAGAGCGTGCGCCCAGAGCGGCCACTGCCAAAAAGACTCAGGTTGGAAGCCGCGGAAAAAGCCAAGCTGGGATGGCGGTGGTGGTGCCCTGGCTCCGTAATGAGAGCTGGGCCATGCATCATGAGGCTGGGAGGCGGGTGAGCAAGAGTGGAACAGACGCTCACGCAACCCCCTTCTCCACCCGTGCAGAGCGCCATTCACTGGCATTTGGAAGGCGCCAAGCCGCGGGAGTCGGGTGGCAGCGAACAGTCGCTCACGCGGCTTGGTGATACCCCTAGGTCAGTGAATGGCGCTGTGCTCAGCTGCAAAGGGGGTTTGCCGGGTGGCTGCTCGTGAGCGTGGTCGCTTCATGGCTGTTGTGTTGCGCTGCTGCGACAGCGCAACACAGCCATTCGCCCATGAGGCTGTGGCCAGCTCTTTGGGAGCCCACTTGCAAGAGAGCAGCCGCCCGGCAACCCCAAAACAATAAACCCTCCCCCCATAATAAAGCCCAAGCCATATTTTGTAGGTAAAAAGAAAATAAGACCCTGTCATATTTTCGGCGAAACACGGTAGATCTAAGATAGGAGACAAGTAGGAAATCCGAGGACTGAAAGTCAGCCTGGGAGGGTATATATTCCATGACAATATATGTGCCCATCTAGAGCAGTCAAGCTAATATTGATGGAATCTATTTTTTATTACATTTTAGGAGGAAAGACAGGAAAACAGATACAACAGATGTAATAAAAGACTTGTTAGAAATCATCTGTGATGCTCAGAAGCACTGCATGTTTTGGTAAACTCACTGATTGCACTCTCTGAATCACCATTATACCGTGTTTCCCCGAAAATAAGACAGGATCTTATTTTCTTTTGACCCCTAAAATAAGCGCTTGGCCTTATTTTGGGGGGAGGTCTTATTATTTTTGAGGTGCAGGAGGTGGCAAGCGTGGCTGCTGCTGGGTTGCAATATTTTCGGGGGAGGGCTTATGCACTCAAAAGCCCAATTGGGCTTATTATCCGGGGAGATCTTATTTTCAGGGAAACAGGGTAGAAAAAGGAGCACAACTACATTCCTACTATTTATATGTACATTTGAAAAGTTCCTTTGGTGCCTATTCAAGTTGTGCTCCCCACACCGTCCTTATTTTTGTGGTATTAAAGGGGGTATAACCAGTCTGCTGGGACAAAGTAATGCTTTGATAAATGTTGTCTATCCCTGCTTCCAAATACCAAAATCTTGCTTTTAATTCTGATTTATTATAAACTTAAATTGGGCCAAACATTCAGCTGGGAGTTCTTCTGACAGTTAGAACAATTAATCAGTGGAACAACTTGTTTCCAGACGTTGTGAATGCTCCAACACTGGAAATTTTAAAGAAGATATTAGATATCCATTTGTCTGAAATGGTATAGGGTTTCCTGTCTAAGCAGGGGGTTGGACTAGAAGACCTCCAAGGTCCCTTCCAACTCTGTTATTCTGTCCTGTCCTATCCTACCCTACCCTACCCTAACATTCTATGTAGCCACAATTTGTGAATTAGAATTTAGTTTGTGAATCGGGCCAGATTCTGTGAGCCCTTTGGAAACAAAGGAGTAAGAAAGAAGCCATTTGCTTATCTTCTCCCAAATTAAGAAGGAGCACAAGAAGGAGAGAAAGCGTGATACCTGAAAAGCAGCAACACAGCTTGTGGAAAGGTCTGGAAATTATTGTTGCGATTGATGGCTGTACCATCTTGCATAGCTATTTTGCCAAAGGTCTGAAAGACAAGGAATCCAATTTCAGGGTTGTGACAAAGATACAACAAATAAAAACTCAAATGCAAAACTGGTGCACATAATTCAGCCTTCCTTGCATTCTGTCTCCTTTATAAGAACAGAGAATAAAAACAATACTTCTGCTATGTTGCTAGAAGTGCAGCTGGATGATGATTCTAGAATACAGCAAGAGCTAATTTTCTGGCTCCAACCATAGATGGCAGTAAATGTTTCTTGGGAACATTATGCATTTAATCTGCACACTATAGAAATGTAGGTAGTACTTAGGCTAGTTGGAACACCTACGCACATACAAATATCTGTGGCATGCACATATGAAAGAATCAAATCTTTCAGTTCTGATAATACAGAGCCTCATACAAAGGTGCAGAGTTCTAACTCCTACCCCACAAATGCCTACAAGTCACTCAGATTTGTGCAAAGATTCATTTGCAAGAAAAAATGCAGCAAGGAAGATCTGCTCACCTGCATGCCAATGACGGCATAGATAAAGAAAATCATGGCAATGAGGAGGGCTACATATGGCAAAGCCTGGATGGGGGAAAAAAAGCAGCAGTGAATTTAGAGAACTAAGTCTGCAGCCAGGGCCAGATCCTTCTGGTTTGACGCAAAACCAGTGTTTAATGCTCCTGTTAGCACATTTCCCAAGTATGTTTTTTCCTTCCTACCCTGCTAGAACAAAGTATGCAGCAAGTTTAAGTCTTAGATTTAAGGCAACGGTTACTTTCTCATCATTCCCCTTCTGACCTGGAAAGATTTGATGAAAGTCCAGAGGAGGGTACGGATACCCTCACCTTTGCTGAGGAGCTTGACCAGGCGCATGACACGAAAAAGGCGGAAGAAGGTGATAGAGATGCGGGAACTGTCCTCTGAGCTCTGTGGAGTCGAGTGGAATGGGGTCAGCAAGAGGTTAGATTAGAACAAGCAGCCCCATAATAGAAACGTATGTATACATATGACACAGGTCAGCGTACTAAATCCATCCTACCATCCAGCTGAATCTGTACAGCGTCATCTAGCCCTGTAATCAGCTTTCAAATGGGAGCAGCAGCCATGACAGTGACGACTTTCTATTGTATTCTGTTCCAACAGTAGAGTTTAGATGAATGACTTTGCCATTGTACATGATGCTCCCATTTAGTTATCATAGTTAACACATGCACTTTGTCAGACAAACATATTTGTATATCTGCAAATACGTGAGAAGTAAGTTGCATTCCCTCGGCCACCAGCATCTACCTCCAGGAAAGTCTGAGCAGGCCACAATATATTGGGTATAGCTATGACTCCCCCTGCCTGCATAGCTGCCTGTTCTGCTCCTAGTCCAGATATTTCTCTGGTCCAGGATTAACAGAACAGAGCTGTGTAGTTGCTAGGCAACTATGCCTCTTTCCTTTTTCCTGCCTCCATCTGTAGCAAAGCCTGCTGGTCCCAGAAACAAGAAAGATGAAAGGAAATGCTTAGCTATAAGTAGGGGCAAAAGTGCCAGTGGAGCCAAATTGCCATTATTCAAGACCAACCTAAAAAAATAATACCATTGCATGTATGGTTGGCAAGACCAAAATGATACCCCCATATTATTCTTTTGGTTATCTTTGCCCAACAACATCTTGCAATCATCCCCAAGCCCTCCACCACACTTCTTCAGTTTGGTCCATCCAGAATCCTCGGCCAGTGCGATCCCAATGGGAGCGTCACATCTGGGAGACACAAAATTATAAAATACAGTGGCCAGGAATGACTGCTCTACCATGTATATGCTCATCTGTTTATTTTATATTGCCCAAAATGCGCATTTACAACACACATTGATACAGAGCATTTACTGAAGTCTGCCTGAATTGAAAGACATTTATTTTATACAGTAATTTACAATCCCTATGATAGTGAGGATTATCACATCAACATTTATACCTTAATGCTTTATCACTGGCCTGCTTCATTCCTTTAGCCCAGGGGTTCCCAACACCTGGGCGGGGCCCACGACCAAGCCATGGTCTATTCGGAACCAGGCTCCATGAGTGGTGGGCTGGCCTGCGCATGCATGCGCCATCCCATCCCTTGTGCAGTCTGGTTCTTCCTCACCACCACCACCCTCGCCAGGCCGTCAAAGTTGGGGACCACTATTTTAGCCTACATCTTTGGCATACAGTTATTTTTTTTTTATCACCTTACTTTCTTTATATCCCCACAGGAACCCTTGAAATAAGGCAAATAAGTGACTCTGTGAATCGATGGGGATTTGAACCTATGCTTTCCTTCTTGTAATTTGGCACTCTAACCACACCGCCACCTTGACTCCACTGTGGATTTTGTCACAGTCATTGCTTCTGTATTACATGGCTTAACTTTTCTGATTCATGGGGTAATACTCTCACACTACAGCTTCCTTTCTGTTGGAGGGAAGGAATCACAACCATGATTGAAGATCAAGTCAATTTTGTGTCTCATAATAGCTAGTGCATGAAAGCAGCAATGCAGACAATATATGGAGAAAAAAAGAAATAGCAGGATAGAATCCGGAGATGAGTAAATAAAAGACAAAGAAATTCAGAAAATAAAATAACTTTAGAGCAGTGTTTCTCAAAGTTGGCGACTTTAAGTCCTGTGGACTTCAACTCCCAGAATCCCCCAGCCAGCATAGCTGGCTGGGGAATTCTGGGAGTTGAAGTCCACAGGACTTAAAGTCGCCAACTTTGAGAAACACTGCTTTAGAGCATATTACATTTCCCCAAAACATATTCATTTCCTGCATAAGGAATAACTACAACAAAATAAAAGCTCTGGAGAAAGTTGACTTTTGTTTGTTTTGTGATTTCTAGGTTCTCACTCATGAAAACCTAATGCAGTGTTTCTCAAACTTGGCGACTTTAAGTCCTGTGGACTTCAACTCCCAGAATTCCCCAGCCAGCTATGCTGGCTGGGGAATTCTGGGAGTTGAAGTCCACAGGACTTAAAGTCGCCAACTTTGAGAAACACTGACCTAATGGCTCTTGCTGATCACAGGATTGGGTATTGAGAGAGAATTGTTGATTGTTTGGAGAATAAAAGGAAAGGGGACCCATGTGAGCTTTGTTAAGCTCCTAGAGAAAAGACAGGCTACCCATCTAACAAATAATATAGCAAATAAATAACAAAAGCAAATTCTTAGCCTTTGTGAAAGCAGGGAGCTATATTTGAATTACATAGTCGGGGGGTGGGGGGAGACCAGGTCCTTTCAGTAAATAGGCATTCTACATGGGGCTGCTCTTGAAGAGTATCTGGAAGCCTCAGCTGGTGGAAAATGCAGTGGCATTGGCAGTCAAGTTGCCTCCACCACTGCCAGGCAGTGGCATCAGGCCTGGCAGAGGTGGGGGCAAGTTATATCAGCCAAGGAGCTTTGTTGGGTGGGACCTAGAGAGAGAGCCTTTACTGCCATGGCACCCGCCCTTCAGAACACCATTCCTCCTGAAGTGAGATTGGCCCTAACACTCTTCACCTCCTGAACGGCCCCCTAAGCTGGGTTTTGCCATCAAGCCTGGGGATCCCATGGAAGTGTGGAGCCTGTTAAATGGGCATTATAAGTTTAGACTGTGTTATTCTCTGTTTTTTTTGTTACAGTTTTTACATTGTTTTTAATGGATAAACTATGTTGATTGTTTACTTTATCTTTTAACCATGTACATTATTCAGAATCAAAAAGCAATCAATCTTCCGGTTTTTCCTTGAGCGTCGATGGCAAGCTTTCTCTGAGCTTGTCAGATCATTAGGCTGTAGAGGTGTTTTTTTAAGATCTTTAACGCCTTGGACGCTCGTAAATTCTTGGAATTTACGAGGGAGAGATTCAGCTGTCGGGTTGAGCCACTTGTAGCCCTCCGGAAGGATTTATAACCTCTGGAGTGCGGCAAGGAATGCCCCCCCTCGCAGTTGTTGCATTCTCCGGTCTTTTGATGTCCTCCGCTAATGTGGAGCCAGACGCCGGGATCAGCCTCAACTTCTAGCAACATCCCAGAAGGAAGAAAGACACTTGCAAGTAAGCTCTAAGTGGGGGGAAAAAATCTTTTTAAAAAAAGAACGCTACTGCTGAATTTGAGAGGCGTGGGTTAAGAACAAAGGATTCAAAATGGCGTTGATTTATAGTTGAAATCCTAAAGAAAATGAAAGCTAATTGCTTGCTGATAGCTGGGGCGGCTGAAATAGCTATTAACAACTTTTAAGTCGGTTTGCATAACCTGACCTAGTTGGAAGAGTATTTTGTGAGAAAGCTGGAAAGAACTGTCCTCCTTTTTTTCTGTTAATTATGGCAACGGATCAAGGGGCAGCTCCCCCAATGAATCTCCAGGACTTGAAGGTCTTTATAGGCAAGGAACTTAAAGAGATTAAACAAATGGTCCAAGACACTATAAAAAGGTCCGATCAAATTGATAAAAATATGCAAACTATCGCAACGGGATTATCAGAGGTGGTTCTTAAGGTGGACAACAAAATTGATCAATTAGCTGTGGATTTGGAATCCAAAACAAAAGAAACAGATTTGAAATTTGTGGAAATGGAAGGGAATATGCAAAGGATGGATAATGAGATTATTATGATACAATTTAGATCCATGGAGTTTGCTATCAGGCTTAGGGGCATAAGAGAGAACCCTAGAGAGGATTTAAGAAAAGTTTGTGCAGATGCTTTGGTCACGTTTTTAAAAATGGAGGACCCCAGTGAGATTTCAGCTAAGATGGACAAAATTTACAGGGTAAATTCACATATAGCAACACAAAGGCAACTACCAAGAGATGTTGTGATATATTTTACTG